>NW_017386022.1:157762-235082 GCF_000237925.1 Schistosoma mansoni
TGTTACTTATCCAATGAAGTGCTATTCAATGATGTATGACATGTACATGTACATGGAAATTGAAATTTTACTATTTACACCTGCTCTTACTCGCCATGTTATATAGGGATACTACCCCTAACTCAGGGTCTGGAGAGTCGGAAACATGAAAATTTCGCAAATGAGATAAAAATGATCTTGGTGGTGTTGTCTTACTATTCCGACACCAGACAATAAGGAATAGTTTTTGGAAGGCTCAGTGTGATAAGATAACATGTTGAAATTGGAATGAACTGTAATCAGTGGGGGGAGGTAAAAGCTCTGTAGAGATTATAGAAAGGAAGTAGAGGGCTGCAAAAAAAAGAAACGTATAAAAAAAAAAACGAGATAATAGGACCATGGTATAAGAAGAGGTTGTACCTGTTGGTTCTGGAGCTATAACTCTGGTTTTACCAGAATAATAGCTAGTGCTTCAGTAATGCTAAGAAGATGGAATTAAATTGCCTTTGGCAGCTTTCCACTTATCTTATAGACGACTGTGAACCCAGAACCCTCTTTGATTAAATGGACTGTGTTTACGAAGTGTTCGTTCATTGAACTTCTTATTGAGCCATTCTGATCTCCTTTCAGCCAAACCGGGGTAATGTTTTCGAATTTTGTGGAAAAAATTCGCATTGAATAACCTATATACCCTGCCTCCTCGTTAACAGCTAAATTGATAAACGCATATAGAATTAGTCAAATGAGATAATTTATCCTTAAGATTACTGGTGAACGTTGAAGAGAACACCATTCGCAGAGTTGCTGCTAAGAATATCCAAATGAGAGAGCAGGAAATTCTCCTCCTTAGAACGTCTGCAGCTATATCACCTTCGAAATCGATGTTCATATAATGTTTTTTTTTCTGTGGAGGTTATTTGTGATTCAGGCGGTTTGAGTTTTATATTCTTGCCAATAAATGTCGGTAGATTCATATTTCTAATAAACACTTTCTTAAGGAGGCTCAGTTTGTCATCTATGACCTCGCGAAGGTTTCCTGTAGATGGATCTTCTTAGAGTTTCGTCGTGTTTTTTGTAATTAAGACATCAAGAAAGAGAATACTTTGTTTGTTTTCAACTTCAAGTATACAATTTAATACCGAGTGGCGGCTATGAAATGTCTTTAGAAGATGATTCAGATCATATTTATTGTCAAAAATGATACAAATATCATTCACGTACCTTTTGTTCAAGTGGAGGTTGTTGATGGTCGTTTTACGTTTATTGTATTCTAGACTGACCATGAAAATACCTGTTAATAATGAATCAGGAGGGGATCCCAATGCTATACTGTTCTTTCACCTATCAATTACTTCCAGTTCAGCCTATTAATCAACAGTCTTCTTAAACTGCAAATTTAGAGATGGATTTTCTGAAGTAATATTGGGCAACTGTGACCGTTATATTTTACCAATAATTGAAATGTGAGAGATACTTTCAGTATTTACTAATTGTTGTTGAGGGATAGATAGAAGTGGTTGATTTTTGCAGCATATATCGAGGAGTTTTATTTAGTGCTTTAGTGCGATAGTTCGTAGTTGAAGACATAAAAAACCTGGGTTTGATATCATGTAAGGTTCTGGTTAGGTATTGTTAAATAGTCCAAAATTGAGATACAACGAATTTTCAGTGCTCTATGATTCTCACTGGTTCTTTGTTTTATGTCATTTCGTAATGAGAAATAATTTTGTAATAGTCCCATTTTATTTTGGAAAGTTCTTGCGTAACACGATTTTAGCTAAATGAATCTATTTTTAACTTCATAGAGAATATTGTGCCTCATTTTAAAATCATCACTGTTTACAGGAAGACTCATACAAGGAAAGAGACTAAGAACAGTATCTACCCCTAAGTGATAAAAATTTAATCTAATCGCAATATTCCCATTGGTTTACCAATATACTTTCCTGTAGGAATCAAGAGGACTCCTAATTGTTTCATCTAATTTACACTACTCAAATAAAATTCTGAAAACACATGCATCATACTGGGTATTTCTCAACCATTATAAAAATAATACGTAAAATTGAACTCTTTCATATCAAAAAACATAAGCAACTTAATATTTGTCTACCATTCAAGCTATGAATGTTACATTTTCCTTTCATTTCAATTATTTATTTACAGTGTAGCTGTATGGATTGTAAGTCAATGAAATCCAAATGATCATTTCTTTCCTTCTTTCTTTCTTTCTAAGAACTATTCATACTACACTATGTAAATTTTACAAATAAGAGTCTGTGTACTCCTTATTTGGAAATGAGATTATGCGTCTACAAATTAAATTACTGACAAAATGTAAATGCTTATTTACTAACCAAAGTTTACAAAATATCAATAACTAGTTATTGATTGATTTTGCCGAAGGTGTGTGTGAAAGAGAGACAGACAGATAAAAAGAGAGTCTAACAAAACGATTCCGTACGACGATACGTTAACTTTTGCATATAATTATAGTAGAAAAAAATTTATGATCCAACTCTTTAATACACTATGCCAACGCAAACATTTATTGATTGGAAACATTAGGTCAAGCTTTTAACCATGAATTATCAAATCTGTGGTGTTTATTAATCAGAAATAGGTATCCTTTCAATATTCATTAAGAAAAACCTGGAAGCTAAACTCCAACCTAAAAAACTGGTTACAGTAACTAAGGGAACCCTTTTGTAAAAGCAGTGAGTTTGAGGTAGCTAATACAGTCAAATTCCAAAAAAAATAGACTCGTGAAATATTTGAGAAAAACGTTTGATTTCGCCCAGCCGTCTCCTGTCTTCCCTAGCTTTCCTCTGGTTTAAGATATTTTAATCTGTTTTTGATTTGGGCTACAAAGATGTTGATCCATAAGTTTACTTGATTTTGTGAAGAAGCCTACATTAGTCCCGAAAAGCGTGCGCTTTATAAGTGTGTCTTTAAGTACTACAGAGTGCACTATTTAAAAGCAAAAGTGTAATCAAGAGATCACTCCTAGAACAACTCATCAATTGAAAACACATTGCTATGCCAAAAATATCATTCGAAATTATATACGTCGTCAAAATATCAGGCTCACTGGGAGTACAACTCAAAAATATATCCAGTTTGAAACTTCAGCGATTCGAGTCTGTACTCTTTGGGGAAGAGTGGCTCATGAGACCTCATCCCACGGCTTAAACAATTTTCCATTTTTATACTTTGTGTTTCGTTAATTATATTATTTTCTGAAATTTTCATATTTATTAATTATTTTGAAAATGGCAAAAAAAAGATTCTAGCAGAACAGCATGAAGTCATCTTATTTCGTTGCTTCTCGTCAGATGCTTACAACCTATGATATTTAAAACATAATTACGAAATGGGTTGAAATTACTTACATCAAAGAGTTTAGTTGGAAGATATGTTGATGCACATTAGTATAGTATAGCAAGGGTGTAAACAAACTTAATAGACCGAATATTGTAAACATTTACCTTATGTAAAAGAAAATTCTACAGCAGCTGAAACAATCAATTACATAATGAGTAGACTCTTATAATAATAAAATGAGTAAAGCACAGTCAATGAAATATGACTACTAATCTGTAAGATAATCAAAATAGAAACTCAGTGATGTAATAAATGCAGAAAAGAGTTTTTAAAATAGATTTAAAGATGCAACGAAGGAATATTTATCACCAGAACAAGGAAAGATTAATAACCATCGCTTTTTGAACACATTAATCAGGTTTTTGACGCCTGATAGCAACGGCTTCAGTAAACCTCAGAAGACTGGATTTTGGCTGTCTATTAATCAACTTCAAAGATTGCAAGGTATCGACCAAATGTTCTGTATCCAAGAGATGTTTGGTAGTTACACTGCTTACAGTTTTTCTTTCTCTCGTTCTGAAGCTCATGCTCAAAAAACTAAGATGTGCCCTCCTTTCTGTTCGCCTATAAAGGTGTTTAATATCACATATACAGCCTTTCATGTCTTCTTCAACTTCATATTTATAAAGGGAAGAGTTGCCATTCATACTTCTGTAACTTGAAATTTCTTTGATATATTGGTGACAACATTAATAATGTTTGATTTTGTACAGTTTAAAAGACAAAACAGTAAAAGAAATCACATCCATCATCATCTACAAATCAAACTATGCTAGCTACAAAAAATACTACACTAAACAGTCAAACTATCTAGCTTAGAGGATTTAATAACACAGAAATCATCCATTCAAGCTATAAATCGTCTCTATCATTTCTATTTATGATATAGAAGTGATAAGAATTGAAAACAGCAATCATTTATATCTATAACAAAAGTCTGATTTGAAAGTTAAATTATTCGGTCTGTCTTTGTTGAATAATTCTAGGGAACAAACTTTTGAAAAGTGATGTAATTTTAGTAGGTATAAACTTGTAAATGTTGTTATATTTAGAAGCTATCTAAACATTTATCGGTATCATTACCAAGTTTTGATTTGATAATTTTGAATAAATTGAGTATTAGGTAGATTGTTATGAATAAATAATTATATTTGTATTATCCCAATGAGTAGAAAAATTAGAGTTTCTGACGTTTCGTGACTCAGTGTAAGCCACTTCTTCAGAGAATGAATAACCGAGTTCACATTAATCCAAGTTTAAATAGTACAACGGGACAACACGAATATTAGGTGCGATCAATCAAAAAACAGATCTGAATAAATCAATGTCATGTCATTTCATTTCGGTCAAAGTGATTCATAAGCGACATGTATGTAATTTTGTGTGTATGTATGCATTGTTAATGATGAAAAATGTGTGACAAAGGATAAAGTTTAATTTGTAACGTAATGGTGTGAAATTGTAAATAATATCAGACTAGGTGACTAGGATAGATAGTCCAAGTAGGATGTATGGTAAGGTCTTCCTTTCTATTGAGAGCAGTAGGATTAGGAGGTTTCTTTGTGTACCTAATATGTTCTTTGGCGCAAGTCAAGATTTCGCGAGATGACTCTCCAATATAGAAGGCATCACAATCGACACAACCTAATTTGTAGACGCAGTTCTGTGTCGACATGAAACGGATTTTTTCTTTTAATCGAACTAAAGTATTTCGAAGTGTGTTCGTTGTCCTGTAATATACTTTAATTCTGTATTGTCTTAGGATCCTTTGGAGTTCTTCAGTTGTGCCATGACGGTAAGGTGAAACCGCAGTACCAATCTATGGCATTTCATTCGAGTTATTATTATTATTACGTACTAAACTGTCTTGTTTTAATAAACTTCTAATAATCTTCATAGGAAAATTATTGAATTGTAAGATGCTAATTACATTCTTTTGTTCTTTTCGTTTGTCCCCTTCTGAAGTGATGATCTTGTTGGCTCTTCTAAAAAGATTTAAGGCTAACGAGATTTTAGCACTGAACGGATGTGCTGAATGGAAGTCAATATAACGATTAGAGTGTGTGGGCTTTCGGTAGATGGATAGATCTAGAACTCCATTTACATTCCTTTTCACTAAGCAATCTAAGAAAGGTAGCTCACCATGTTCATTTTCATTCTCATCCGTGAATTTGATGTGAGATGAAAGTGTATTTATCCGTTTTGAAAACGATCTTAGATGAGTCATTTTTATCACTACAAATGTATCATCTACATATCTAAGCCAAATTCGTGGTTTGATGTCGTTGGAGAAGATATTTGATTCTTCGTGTGCCATAAAATGGTTGGCCACAATCGGGGACACGGAGGAACCCATTGCTACACCATTTATTTGTCTGTATAACATTCCGTTGAAGGTGAATAGAGTCGAATTTAAGCAGAGTTTTACAGATCTCATTATTAAACTGATGCTTAAAGGACATCTGTCAGACAGAGTATTGTCATTCTCTAGTAAGCCACTAATGAATTCTAAGCATTTATCAATAGGAATCCTAGTATATAACGAGTCAACATCAAAGCTTACCAAGACTTCATTCTTCTCCATAATTAGTTCCGATAATTTTGATTTAAAGTCATATATATCTTTAATCATATTATTTAAGTTGAGCTGTAGTGGCTTTATTATGCTGCTTAGATATTTAGATAAAGCATATATCGGTGTGCTGGTAAAGTCTACTATCGATCTTAGAGGGATATCTGGTTTATGAATTTTCAGTAAACCATAAAACCGTGAAGTATTACATGATTTAGGATACAGAGCAAACCAAAGCGAGGCTCTAATGACTGGTTTTTAGCTCTTTCAAAAGTTCACCTGTTTCTGATTTGACTTTATTTTTAATCGTTTGAGAATTTAATGGATTGATCTTTTCATATGGTCTTGTGGCAAGATGTTCAGGAGCTTTATTGATTTAATCTGTTCTATTCATGACCACTGTTGTGTTGCTTTTGTCTGCTTTTGTGATTATAATCGTTTTGTCTTTTTGAAACGAATGCAAAGCCTTGTATTCTTCTTTTGAGATGTTTGGTGTAAGGTGTTTTTGTTTAGTCAAGATATGGAATGTCTTTTGACGTAATAAATGCGATTCTTTTTCTGGTAGTTGTGCGATTATTGGCTCTATAATTGGAGCAACTTCAAGAGTACTAAGTGGTTTTTTATGTAAATTGAAATTTAATCCTTTCTCCAGTAGGGTGATTTCATGATTCGTTAAGTTTCTGTCAGACAAATTATGAACAATTCTTAGATCATTCGAATTAGATTTTATTGCTGCCGTTTTCTTATCTTTCTTTCTTTGATCTTTTCAAATTTATTTATATCTAAACATTTCCTCATTGAGTTCGTCTTAATATTGAATAACTTCTGTTGTTATCTAATTTATTTGTCAAAAATGTCGAACAAATGCTTTATCTATAGTATCTTTGTCTTACCTAATTGTCTCAATAACATCACATTGATAATCACTTCATTTTTTAAGGTGCATGCATGTTATCAATTTGATTGTATGTGATAGTATGTTCTGATCATGTAATCTTAATTGGTTGCTCAGTTTAAGGAGAAAATGTTACTCATACAAGGGATAAAATTATATTATCCTTTTATTTTGTGTTACTGATTATAGTTAATTTTGCTCGAATAATCAATTACCTGTTAGGGAATTTTTATCAATAATCAATTTAATAGTTCCTCAGACGAGTAGGTGATTGAAGTGTGGGTCGATCATTAGTTATCACTTAAAATAATCATGAAGATGTGCTAGGACCAGCGTAGAAAATATTTTATAGTAGGACTTAAATTGTGACATTTAATGTTTCATTTCTTTACACCGATTAATTGTGAAATGAACTTTTCTGAACACTGACCTTTCAGTTATCTTTTATGCTGATTTCATTAAACCAATGAAACGGTATATATAATGATAATCTATATAAACACACTTTTGTAATCATTCAGTCTAAATTAATACTTACAGAGACCATCACCTTAATTATGCTGTCTTCTCTAAATTTTGTTGGGTAATTATCATGACTTTCTTAAAACTCTTTCCATGACATGCTTATTTCTTTTTTTATGTCACTTAATCCTGGTTTAAAAGAACCTTATAAAGAGGAATAGTCAGTTGTTTATCAGTTGTTTGAAAAACAGATCATAAATGTTTTCACTAATACTGTAGGATTTACTGTATTGGAACTGTTCCAGGGGAAAAAGCGGAATTGGTGTAGAGTATTTTAGCTTAATTTATAAATTAATGAATGTGTTATGTCCTAATAAGAATGGTGAATGGTATCTTTGGGATCCATTTATGAACCAATACTATGAATATATTTTTATCCTATAATCGGTAAATAACTAAACTAGTCATATTCATGTCCTCCTTATTATGAGCTTTATTTTGACCTATGAACTATTGTAATACAATTTACCATCCTTGAATTAGGCCCTGTCTATCATTTACTATCTTATTCACAGCCACATTTGGCCAAATCTTGTACAAATGTTGTATTCCTATTTTATGGTACGATGTGGTGTGTCTGTTTGGTATATAAACACAGTGTGTTTGAAATAAATGATTCATACTGCATAGGTTGAGATTGGTGTTCTGGACTTAACTGGCTGTACAAGGCAGAAATGAGGACCGATAAGTACTCAAGACTGCTCGCACGGGTTTTATGCGTCACTGGTCCGATCGATAAGTCACTGCTCTCTAATTGGTGGTATTATCAAGTTATACATTAACAGGGCCCACACGCCACAAGTTATAACAGAATGTTACCTTGATTCTGCTACTTTTAATTTCCTGTGTTAGTTCCATCGAAAAAAACATAGCTTAACAAATATGAGCAGTAAAATAAAATATCTGAGACTTTTCGGAATGAGTTGTTTTTCATTCTCTAGGAAAATTCACAACTTCAACGTTTTCAATGTTGACTGAGATAACAGATGTATTATTTATTCCGTTTTCTGATATTTCATCAACCATAAGTAAACTATTTATTTTACTGTCTTGTTGTTCGATTCATGTTTAATGTTCTGCATCATTTGAATAAAATGTAAATTGTGAAGGTTTTTTAAACCAATAATCAAAATGTTCCATTTAAAAATGACTTAATATTAGGCTGTTAGTATTGGTAAACTTCAATGAGGTCTGATTAGATATTAAGTTGGTATCATTGAACACATGGAATAACACATGGAATCGGCGTTACAATAAACTACGAGCAACAAGAACTATCAACGGTCAGTGATAGAGGTATTTATTTTTGTTTTACTGAAGCTGTTGTATAAATCAACTGTGAATTTTATGAATAGTTCATTTTGACACGGTCTTTGTAGACAATGAACCTTGGTTATAAAGGTCTAACATGATCACATGACTAGTTAATTGTTAACAAACGGAAGAAATTGTTGGTTCATCTGTATAACTAAACTTCTTAGAAGGGATTTGGAAAGAATTCTTTGAAATAAAAAAAACAGTTATTTAGAAAAAAGCCATTGTTTCGTCTATTTACTAAGGTTCCCTCATAAATAATTATCGATTTCAATAATATCACCTGTATCACAGTGAGGAAAATGTCATGATTATTATTTTGATTGAAATCCTTATTGAACAATTTACGATAACTTCCTTATAAATTCGATAGGCATGCAAACAAAACTTCATAAGTCGTCTTGTATTCTTTCCTAGTAATTGAAATCTTCAAAATTCTCTACATTGTTTCATCAATTTTTAGGCTTACAAACGTACTTCTTTTCTTAAAAATGCTGTAGTACATACTTACCCTTGACAAACTATTATATCCCGTGGAGAATTATGAATGGTAACTCTGAGGATTATTTATGGACCAATGTGATATGTATATTTTCTATTGTATAATTGTTAAGTAACTAAACTATTCATATTCGTGTCCCTCTTTTTATAAGCTTTATTTTGACCTATAGACTATTGTTATACGATTTACCATTCTTTAGTTATCCCTAGTCCATTAATTACTGTGTTATTTACTGTGTGTTATTACTATGTTATTTTACGCATCAGCGATTAGTGCTGATGTATCGGCCTCAAATTTCTATTCCCTTCATCCTGTAGTTATTCATTTGATCAATACCATGCGTCAGTAAGTGCATGAATAGATGTGAACTTTTCTAATGGAGCGAATTATGTTTATACCTGGCATTCAGAACAATATAATTTATCGGTACATATTAAAGACAATTTGATCCAAGCCATGGCATTCGCTCGATAATCCTATTAAGATTTTTCTATTTAAGTCTCAGGTCTTCTCATTAGAAAAAACACATTTAAACAAAACAAAAATCTATTTCAGAACTCCCTTCATCATATCCTTGATTGTATGAGGGAGTGTAGTTAGTAAACGTTATTTAAGATTACATTATGTAACTCTATCCGTATATATTTTAACTATTCAATAGCTGATGGTGTTTTCTAAAATGGTTAGTTTGCAGAAATGTGCGTTTAGCAGACATAAAGTCTAAAATTACTTAAAATATTAAACGTTAACTGTTATCAAAGCTACTGGAATTCGTTAATGACGAAGGAAAAGCAAAGGTGATCTGTACTGGCTTACGATCTATCTAAGTGAGTCAAAATAAAAGATACCTTTGATCAGTCTTATATTTATTGATTATTTAGTATTACACTTTGGTTAAGCCACAGAGTTTCAAAGTTTTAATTCGTTTACATGACGTGGAAGAATATATTAGCCTGCGAAATTGTGCGTTGTGACACTTTTTTGCTAACAACGTAAAGTTTAGTTCATACTTATTTCTGTAAATCTGATTCAAAGAAGAATCGGACAGTAGTGAAATCGACGCTAAAATTGAACAAAACTGATTATAAATTACATCGATTAATCTGATGTAAATATATACATACTACTCATAGATATTAGTTGTGATATTATGGACAGTATATGATTTAAATTTATTATGAATTAACCAGTGGCTTTCTTCCTTCATTCAAATGTTGATTGATAGTTCTAAGGAACAGTATTTTTATAAGTTCCTTTGTATAAATAACGGAAGATATTACTGAAAATAATATTTTTAAATAAAGGAACTACGGGTTAAGCAGTATTAAAATGATGAGATAGCAAGGTTTATAAGACTTCGATCATACAATACTTCTTTACGAATCTAGATAATACTGTTCAAGATTACGTAATGAAACTAGTTGGTATCAAGTTGATTTATCCTTCATTGTGGGAATATGAAGGCAAATTATGTTTTTATTTTTTCTGGATTCATGTAAATATAAATACTATTATCACAACGTTGCTAATACACACATTTTTGAAACATCTGTGATTCGATCAAGAGGGTGAACAAAATACTGCTGGAAATTCAGCAATAAAAAAGCTGAACTATGACATTTCTTTCTAATTTCCATGAACAACATTAATAGGACAATAATGTTTAATGAACCTGTTAATGCATTATTAAGAGAATAAGTTTTTAGATTCGGGGCTTCGTGTAATGAATTACCTTATCCTAAATAATCGTCCATAAATCGGTAACTAATAGTTCTGTTTTAATGAATTTCGCCAAACAAAAAGCTAATTATAATTCACTTATAAATGAATATAAACGCGCACAAAACTTTACACCTTCAGAATAAGAGTGAAGTTATTTGAATTTGTGTAATAGACATCTTTTATCTCAATTAACGGAAAATTAATCATTACTGGATGTCTAAAAGCAAATGACTGACATTTTCGCTCATTCTCATTTAACACGAATAACAGATAAAATGTATTGAGTAATAGTGATAATAATAGTCAACGGAAAGTGACTGAAGTTAGTTGTTTAATTTTCAATCTCGACACTTTTACTTAAAGCCTTCTATGGTCTCACTATTATTCGGTATAGGCCACGATAATGAACAAATAACGAAATATATTTATCGTGCTATTATTCTCAAAAGTCCAAATCAATAAATTTATTTGCTCTTTTGATTGTCAGTTGTCAGTGATAGGAGCTGAATTAAAACCTTTCAAAATCTACGTGAGTTTACTTATTAATGAAGAACATGAATGTAAACGATGTTTTTATGTAATTAGATCATTTGATTTTATTGATTAATAGCCAACTCTATTCAAGTGTCAATAAAACACTACGGATTATGAACAGATGATCCCGTTTCGGCATAGTTCGACCACGAGCTAAAATATTGAAAATAAATTTGCCAAAACGGGCGATAAGAAAAATTTTCACTCTCAAATTTGCAGAGATACTTTGATATTGTCAGTCTAATTATTATTTCATTTCATACTTTCAGAATGACTACAGATTAGAGCCCCAGATGGGACAATATAAGAGGTATTGAAGTAGCACATCATAATTTGATATTTTCAAGGGTTTGTTTGTGAAAATCTAGGCTTCACATGCAGGTACATCCAAATGATGAGTTCTAAATGAAATGAAAATCGCTTCCTGTATTCCATAGCTGTCCACCACCCGTCTCTACCTATAATCCTTGTGATTTAATGACAATATCAATGTTGTTCGCATAGAATGCAAGTATGTCAAATAAGATTGATCAATTGAAGTTCTCAACATCAATGGGAAGATTCAAGCAACCAAGAAAAACAAATCAAACGTCAGTCTATTGTATAAGCCAGCGGCTATTCCGACTCAATGGCCAAGTATATAACTCGATGGGATTTAAAGTTAACGGTACTGCGTTCGAGTCCCGGAGTGAACATCAAGTTTTGGACATAGTTACTTCCAGCTGATTAGTTCAAAATAGCGTGAAATGCATGACTTGGATTTAACTGCTAGTCACTATCCATCCCGCTTATATCTATTTAATATTTAAAAAAATAATCGAATAAATTTCAGATAAGTTTAAAAACCCATGGAATCGTCTAGATTTAAACCATTCTTTAGGCAAACGATGTAGTGAATATTTGAAATGTTAAACAATCTAGTATTACTGTGAAATGAAAGCGCTGTGAGTCGTATGACCCATCTAATCAAGCATTTATATGAATTGTCCTTATATTTGCTCTTTACAAAGTTCAATTTTGACTGTATAATTAGCTCTATATGAAAAGTAAAGCAACTTTTATTTACAATGTCTATATCGCATGCTGTTATATCAAGGTATCGAAAGATTGCTTGGAAAATCATTCTCTGGGTGAATCTGATGTGTGCTTTAACTTAATAACAATCATAATGGATTTTCAGCGATGATTGTTAACACACTCTAATAATTATGAGTAGGAGAAGAATAACAATGTTTATATTTGATTCAGACGGTTACCGTTGGTCTATAAAAATTCAAATGTATTATTGATCAAAAAGTATAAATTGTGAACAATAAAGCTATGAGAGATAAAAAAATTGACTAGGAACAAACAACAATCATGAATTCACTACAATGTGATTGAGAGCTCTTTTCAAATAACAAGTATTTTATTAGTCAACTAATATTTGAACGAAGAATATTCTTTTCGATAAATTCTCTTCAGGTTCTACAATTCATATATCCGAATTAATAATCCGAAAAAATGGCCAAGTTAAAGACAAAGTACATAGTTTAATGCATGTAAATTTAGGAATGTCAAATCAAATAGAATAAAATTGTTAATGTTGATATGACTCATATAGAATGTTAACTTGAATCTGTATATATGTAAAGTGAAAATTTAAGATCCATTGTCAGAATAAATATGGGTCAGATAGGGTGAGAGAGATATGATAGTGCAATTACAATTCGATCAAATGGAGTACTAAATTGTGTGAAAAATTAGTGAGACGTAATAAGGAGGGATCAATGCGAAGTGAATGAATCATGTATAGGGGGGATTAATAACGATATTTAAATAATAATAATAATAAAATACAAAGATTTGTGAATAAAGATAGGAGAGACAATTACATTTGACTATGAAAGGTCGTAAGTACATAGTCAAATTAGGTCATACAATAGCTAAGATGAATGCTCGTTAATTGGCCTTGTGGTTGGCCAAGGGAGGAGTAGGGGTTGGAGATATTTCTTCTGTACGCATAGCTCTGGTTTCTTCATTCCGATGGCCACTGCCTCCGCCGTTTGAAGGACTTTAAGCCTGACAAGCTTAGGCAAAAATTACTGACCCTATAAATAATTGAAAAAGATTGGTTTATACTGGCACTATGACCAGTTTGTACTAAATGGGCCAAAATCGAGCTGTTTACTTTCCTCATCAGACCTTTGCTTAGCCACACTGGGAGGTGTTCACGAACACGAAAATGTAAATTCCTAGAACTTCGATGAATAAATTCAGAACCTTAGTTATTTTGAGTAACCTTGTAGGTCTGATTTTACCCTTAAAATCAACCATGTCAACTCATTGTAATAAACATATAGTTATGTAATTTGTCAATGAATGATTATGTAATTCTTCTGAAAAACGAAAACTTTTAAATGTCTAAAATGTAGATGAAAACCAATAATCAAATTGATAATATCTATTTATATTTCAGTAATGTATAAACCATATTAGCATACATGTTTTATTGAATAAAAAACTCCAATTAAAGTTCTATATTCTGTTAACACACTACATAATCATATATATATAGTGAATTCATATACATTTTGCTTGAACTTTGTAACCACAGATCGCTTTTAGAGTTACATAAGCGAAGGAAGTATGTCACTAAACCAGAGGCCAGGTATTTTATATATATATATATATATATATATATATATATATATAAATTCAACTTCCATTAATTATCTACTATTTGTATATTTAGTTTGATAAATATTGTTCATTACCTATAAACTTTTAATCAATTTTTTTTATTTTGTATTTTTTTTTCTTTTTCTCTTTTTTCTTTAAAATATTTGACCATGGTTACAATCTGAAACTTATTTTTTTTTCTTTTACAGATTTATATACATACGGTCAATGTGATATGATCCAAAAAAATAATCGAAAGTGTTGTATGGCTGATTATTGTTGTATCTGTGGCTTGTTTTTTTTATATTTTGATTTGGAAAAGAAAATATATTTGAGTATAGATGAATGGTGTAATGGAAGACAAAAGAAAAAGAACGAAAAAACTAAAAAAAATTATATCGAAAGTTAATCAATATAGATTGTATATTGATAGTTTGTATATTGATAGGTAAGTTTTGACAAATCAATACATCATTCATATTATATAATGGGAAAAAAACATAATAGATAATGTTTATTGTTTATGTATGAGCATATGAAAAAGTTGATATTTTGTTTTATTTTTAATACCTATATGGTGAGTTTCTATGATGATCATCATTTCCATAACTATAAGTACTTCGTCTATCTGAATAAATGGAATTATTTCCCAATGTTCCTTGACTTTTTGGTCTATACAGATACAAATAGACTGGACCATATTTATTGGTTATTAAACCTCTGTGTGGATCGTAAGTAAGATAGGTTACATCGAGTAGACTGTCAATAGTTCGACGTTTAATACTGGCAGTATGTGGTGGATTATAACTTTGTTTAACTGGTGAAACCATAACCGGTGATGGTATATAAACAGGGCTAATAGTATTACGTGCATAATCATTTTGATTAGTCTCCTGTGTTGAAATTGTTGCACGATTGTTTTCAATTTCAAAATTACTTACTGAACGTACACGACCCACATCGTCAACGTAAACTTGTCGAATAGACGTTAAATCACGTAATACTTTATCCGTATCATTCATTGCCCGTCTAATATATTCACAAACTGTTTGTGCTGTTTCAGGAATTTTACATTTATATATTTCGTAGTATCTCATAGAACTATACATAGAATCTATACATAATACAAAAAAATGTGGATTATTTCTATTCATGTATATTTCTTTAACTTCTTTATATAATACCCATGGACGAAATGGTATCTTACCAGATGCTTTATTTCGTTCAAAACTAATACGATCTTCTAATAAACTTCCGGTACAATGAGACTGTCGTTTGCGACGATATTTTTGCAGTAAATATAATGCTCTTGTTTCTGAAAAATGTTCTGCTGGACCAGCGTTTATACGATATATTGTACAAACATGTGTTTCATAAAATAAATGCTGTTTACTTCCAACATGACGTAGACAATCATCAATGTAATCATGTTCTTGTTGATAAGACATAATTTCTTTATTCCTCATATTGAAAAAATTTGCAAGTTTTTCTGACTTTTAAATATACTTAAGTAAATGTATATATCTATGCAATATAAACTTATGTATACGGTTGGAATAATAATGTTAACAGAGTTTTTATGGGAACTACTTATGAACGTATGAGCATATATATATATATATATCTGTATATATATCCATGTACATCACTGAAATGAATGCAAAAATTTTTTTTTCAGAAAACTGCAACATGAATGACTAATTAACCAATTGATAATAGAATTTCAAAAAAAACATTTTTCACATAGTTACAATTTTTTTTGAGTATTACTATTTAAAGTGGAAAAAAAATTAAAAAAAAGTTTACTTGTATTTGAAAACTTTTTTTAATCATAAGAAAATCAATCACTGTGTTAAAGACGTGTTTATGTGTAGAATTGAATCATATATAAACTATTACTTGAATTAATGACTTTCACAAAACAATAATAACAATTAGGAAGCAAAACACTTATTATACTTGTTTTTGCAACCATTTTGGTACATGTTCACCAACCCTAATTTTCAGATCACGATTGCTCCTCCCTATGTATGTGTGACCACACACACATTTAAATTTGTAAACGCAGTGGGATGTGACACAATCATTTTCATGTCTTTTAGGTTTTGAATGCAGCATGGACCTCGTTCTTTCTTTGATAATGACCTTCGCTACACAATACATTTTATTGATGACTGATTTAAGGCTTTGTTTCAATAAAAGGTTATTTGAATCACCTCTAAATGGTAAGGTGATGTAGATAGGATTTTTCTCCACCAAGGCTACAGTAGGTCTCACTGTGCCATGAAATTTCCATCTATTGATAAGTTTAGGTGGATAACCATTCTCCATTAATGTCTTGTTTAACAACTTAACATCATCAATAGCGTCGTTTGTACAAATACGATCAAGCCTGTTAAATACATAATTGATTTACATTTCCATTAAAAAATACGACACCTAATTTTCTTTCTAAGTCTGACAGTGGTTAGCAATGGAATGCAAGATGTGGATTTTATTATAAATCTGTATCACGGAGTAAATGCATCAGGTTCTCAGTGATGATATTTACTCAAGTTAATAGCTTTCTTAAGTCAGGAAAAGAATGAATCCCGCATTCATATGTGAAGCAATAAGAGCATGGTTCGAATTCTAGTTGACTTACAAAACTCGATTCAGATGGATCGAGATGACTAGCCTTAAATAAGAAATTAAGTGAAACCTGAGTATGTGTGCTATACAAGAACTTAAGTTTACTCAGCCTGCAAATGAAGGCAATGCCGAAAACTCCATGAAAAGAAACAGTATTGTTGTTAACATAGAAATTAAAACCTAGTTATGAATGAAAATTGATGTTTTGGCAAGAACTGTCTATGCAGTCTTTCACACTGATCGAATGAGTTTCAAATAACAACTGAGACTTATACGTTACTTTTTAGACTTTTTAATTGATTTACGAACCCTCTGACTGTATATTCTACATTTTGAGTTTCAACAAATACAATACACAGTTGATAAATATGTTTATTTTCTAAATCTTGGTTGTCAGCAATCATTTATCATATAGTCAATTAGACTTATTTGAGAATGCCGAACAGAAAAAACATTATTAGCTGTACACTGGAAATATATATCCTGTTTAAAATAATATATTTCGAAATAATTCGCATTACAAGTGAATAGAAGAATTAGTATTTCCAAGAGAGGTTATTTTTTATGGGATTGGGTTACTAAATCCATGCTCAACCCTCCTACTTTTCATTCTTTGCTAAACGGAAAATCTGTGAAGCTACACTATTAGAATTTCTGCAATATTTTTTTCAAGAGACTTCAGTTGCTTTACAGATACAGACTTGAGGCTTATGCTCAATCTTCTAGATTTTTGCTTATCATTGTTTCTCTGTAAAGTGTGGTGAACATATTTTATCCAACTTTTTCAGAGCCTTTGATTGTAGTGCCGTGCTTCGTTAATCATTCACCTCGATAACCGATATAATAGAAATCTTAACGGTGCATAAAAATCAGAAGGCAATGAGAAGCGGCAGCTACAGTTTTATTGTCAAATGACGTAGGCCAGAAAGTTGTAAGCACATGAGCAAATATCAGCGAGCGAAACAAAAATGACACGCATTAGAGATGGCAGGTAAGCCAACTCACTTTAATCAAGCGTTGATTAATATTTATAGTCAGTCAAGAATAAATGACAAACATGTGATAAGTAGGATAAGAAGTGTACACACGCCTACGCTGATATAAAAATGGTCAGGGTTAATAAGTGAATAACTAACAAGGTGAAAACATGACTCATGATGGGTAGCTGAATTGACTTGTCCAGAATTTATGATAAGGCATATGGACTTAATACAACAACCGATACTACATGATAATTCCGACACCATTCTAAAACTTTTATTTGTAACTGAAATATAGTTATCCATGTTACTCAAGTCATTGTAAATGAAGACTAACATAAATTGTGGTTCGCCGGGGCATGATCGAGGTTTCTAGCGACCATAGAGGCACATGTACTTAGATTGATGACGATCTCTGGAAGTTCCTTGACGTAGGAGACAAACAGAATTTGACTTATTACAGTTCTCACAAATAGCTCCCTTAGTATTAGTTTCTAAGATATGACCATGAAGGTAGTTTGTATTCTATCTAGACGATGAACAAGAATCTTTCCAATCTTCTTAATCAGGTGTCAGGTGATTCTCAGGTTTCTAAATTCTTTGGAGGCATGGTGTGCAGTTACTTGTCGAAAACTTTGTTAAAATCAATGTCGATTATATTGATTGACTTTCTAATATCGAGTAACTTTGTGAGGCTCTACCTTATTGATAGGAGGTTTAGAATTATCAATATATCGTTTCTGATGATGTACTGTATACTGTTTAATATGGGGTGTATTCACGAGAAGCTCATAGTTATCTTTTTAGTGATTCTTTTCTAAGTTTGTTACAATCACGTTTTAGAATGATAAATGGGTCTATAACTTAATAGTGTCCTATTGGATGTTTTTTGGTGGATGAAAGTGACTCCCATACCTTTCTGAGCTAGCCACAGGGGGGAAAGAAAGGAAGAGCTATTATAAGCATCTTAATTTGTCTCAACCTCTAAATTTGTGACTCGCCCGGTTTTGCCGGTTTTTTAATATCTGGAGTACCTAATGAGTTTATTACATTATCCTGAATAATAACCATAGTAACAGACTACCTTTAAATTTGTTATTTATTGAGAGTATATAATAAATTTTGCAAAGTAATTGTCCATAGCCTTTGTTTTGTTATTATTTTGTGCTTTATTGATCATGTTCTTCTATCTAAAACAGGCATCTGTTGAAATCTTTTAACCTCATAATTTATTGACAATGTATACAAGTTAAGTTTCTAACTGTTATATAACACCCAGAACTTTTGTGATATACGCATTTTTGGTCGCCTCGTAGAGCAGCTTTTCTTTGGCGGTACAAAGATATATGGTAATATTCCAGGTCATTAGATAAAAATCTTGCTAGTGATTCATAGAGACTGTTGCATCTCTTCCTTCGGACTGAGCAAATTAAGAACGTCTTCAGATAATTGGTTATAGAACTGTTTTAAGTATATCTATGGGGCTTTAATGAAGGGTACAGAGCCGATTATGTTTCAGTCTTTATGGAAATTGATCTCAACTATGTTTTCTTTCAAAACGCTAATATGGGCTGGCGCAATGATACTGTATGATATAGCAGCAGTGAAATAAATCTTAGTATCAAGGTCATTTCAGAATTCGGAAAAGATTAGTGAAGTTTAGCGATTTTTTGAAACATTCGGCATAATAAATGTAAAATAGAGATATATGTTATACGACCTTGAACTATCACATCAGTGAACGATTACCTTCCTACCTGTGTAAATGACTTATTAGTTAATATTGCCTAACTAACTATATCTATCTTAAGGTTAGCCTTTGTTCAATCTGAACTTTAGTGGAGATTTGTTCACTTTTAATGTTCTTAAGTAGGTAGCATGTTTGGCAAGGTGTATGCCCATTGACAAGTTATCACTTAAACAAAAACAATATAGGTCATACTTCTATTCATTCCGCAGTTCATTTGATCCTATGACGAGGTCTATCTGGAGGTTGAAAAAATACCCAAACTCCACTCATTCATACATTGAAATGTTTAAAATTTATCATTTGGTTACACGACATGTTGCTGGGAGATTCGTAAAAACGAAATATACTTCATACAAATTCTAGTAGATTACAGTTACTTAGCAACCAACATATTTATTGAATGAAGTCAGTTTTACTTCTAATTGTTTAAACATACTTTCAGACTCCAATAATCCAGTTGAAGTAAGATTTTTTTATATAGTTGAGATCATGAGTTAATTGAAGCTAGACCACCATCGAAAACCTGGAAGCACTGGATGACCGTTTCATCCTTTTGTGGGATTCTTCAGCAGTGCACATCCACAATCCTGCCTCACGAGATTTGATTTCAGAACCTATCAGTCTCGCGCGCGAGCGCCTAACCTTTAGACTATTGAGCCGGCATCGTACGGTGTTAATGTCTAACCTCAACTAATCCACGAAATTGAGCAACCATTCACTAATGTCTTCAGTGAGTTGCTATCTCAAAACAGAGCTGGTTGAACTCTACTGGTTACTGCTTCTCACTAGAACTCCAGGAAATACCTCATGGAACCAGTCACTAGTGAGCATATGATCATTATCAGAAGGAGTTTTTGTGGAGATTTTAATAATTTTATATGGTTGAGATCATGAGTCAATTGAAGCTAGACCACCATGGAAAACTTGGAAGCACTGGATGGCCGTTTCGTCCTTATGTGGGATCTCCACAAAACCTCTATCTGATAAATTTTTTGTTAATTTTTATAAAACTATTTTATTAAATGTTACTTTCCTTTTAATTCTGGTTGAAAAATGCTCAAAAATAAATGAATTTAAAAACCCAAGTATAAAAAAAACCCAAAAAAACTGAATATTATTGTTTTGATACATTAAAAATTGTAATTTCTGAGCCAAAAAGCGCTTTATTTGAAAACAAATTGACTGATTGATTTACTCACATTATAAATGTTTACAGTATACCTACTCTTTGATATAACCATTTTGAGCATATTACATACAAAAAAAACACTTACTCCCATCAATCTTTTTTTTGAAATTTTTTGTATACTTAATTAATAATTATGCCATATGACAACATTTGCCTACGTCGTTTTTTGGATTGAATTCAGTCATAAGATACCCAATATTCTGTTCTTTTCTGTTTATTGATTTGTAATACTAAAAAGATTGGTGGAATATTTTGGCAGCTATCTGTCTAAGATATTATTTGATTTAGTATATAAATTTCTAATGGAATGTTGGGTTGGTTACTGTTACATTAATGAAAGAAATTAGACTAAAGATTATTTTATTATCAGAAGGGTTTTTTGTTTGGATGTTATAGTAATTTTGGTAGTTGAGATCATGAGTCAATTGAAGCAACACCATCACATAACAATGAGATAGTGAGAAGCAGTGACAAGTGGAGTTCAACCGGGTCTGTTGTGAGATAGTAACTCACCGAAGACAATGGTGGTTGTGTCGTTCAATTTCGTGGAATACTTAAAGTTAGACACTAACACCGTTAGACGCCAACTCAGTGGTCTAGGGGTTAAGGGTTCGCACTCCAGACTGATAGGTCCTGGGTTTGAATCTCGCGAGGCGGGATCGTGGATACGCACTGCTGAGGAGTCCCACAATAGGATGAAATGGCCGTCCAGTGCTTCCAAGTTTTCCATGTTGGTCTAGCTTCAATTGACTAATGATCTCAACTTTTAAAGATTATTTATGAAGTGAAAAGTTGCTTCACAGTTAGGTAAAAAATTACTTATCATGGGGAACAAGTTTTGATTTAATCCGTTGTACTTTAGTGACTATGTGTTTCAATTGACACTTCATATTGGTCGAAACTAGATCCATATATGTGAATCATAAATGTGCATAAAATTTTTGTCTTCAAATTAATAAACTTTGGTTGATGATAACCACAAGTGACTTGATTTAAACAACTACAAATCGAGTATCTGAGATTTCACTGCACAATAAAATTAACTTTTCTGGACATTCATTTAACAAGTGAGTTATCCATGTTGTACAAAACGTATTATGAAGTGACAGAACTATGATGGAAAATTTAATCAATGTCTGTTTTGTATCCAGTCATGAGAAAATCACCTATATATTACATGAATTTGTCTAGGTAACAAGCATCTACTATTGGAACTTTTCTTTTGACTAACAGTGTTCTTAAAACATTTCTGTTAGATTGAGTATAACAGATAATCTTTTTGTCTTCGGTACATAATCAGATAAAAAATGCAAAAATATGTAATTACTTACTTACTTACACACTACGTCTGTCACCCCACGAGAAGGAGCGTACACCACCTGCCATCATTCTCCAACCATGTTTGAACTGGGCTCTCCTTTCCAGTTGTGTTCCAGTTGCGGTTCATTCTTTTAATGCCTGCTTCCAATTTCAAACGCAAGATGTTCTTTGGTATTCCTTTTTTCCGTTTCGCTTCAGGATTTGAAGTTAGCGCTTGCCTCGTGATGCAGTCTGATGATTTCTGTTATGTACGTCTTATCCACTTCCAACGTATTTTCCTAATTCTCTCCTCAGCCGAAGCCTGGTTTGTTCTTCCCCAAAGTAGGCTGTTACTGATGGTAATCGGTCAACAAACATTCAGTATCTCGTCTACACAACTGTTTATAAATACTTGTGTCTTTCCGATAATGCTCCACGTTTCATCTCCGTACATTTCAACTGCCTTGACGTTCGTATTGACGATTGTGACTTTGATATTGGTTGACATTTGTTTTGAGTTCCGAATGTTCTTCAGTTGTAGGAATGCTGTCTTTGATTTGTCAATCCTCTCTTTACGTCTGCATCTGATCTTCGCTCATGAATGATGATGTCCAGTAAGGTGTAAGTTTTGACTTTTCCAGAGCTTCTCCATCATGTGTGATTGAGTTACTGTTTCGCGTGTTGTATTTGAGTATCTTGCTTTTTCTTTTGTGAATGTTGCGGCCTATTGATACAGAGGCAGCTGCTGCACCAGTTATATTGGCCCGCATTTGTTACTGTGTATGGGGCAGAGAAGCTAGGTCATCTGTGAAGTAAAAGTCTGGTCTGTGCACGACCAATACTTACGAAATCCAACCTGTTGACCTCATAGTCGGGTGTCTTCTGAATCTTTCCTTCTGTTCAAAAACACTCTGTTGAAAACTTTTCCCGGTGTTGACAGTAGTGTGATGTCTCTGTAGTTCTCACATTTGCTCAGATCTCCTTTCCTTGGTGTCTTGACGAGGTGCTCTTCTTTCCAGTCTGTCGGTACTTGTTTTACTTCCTAAGTCTTCTTGAATAGAAGGTGAAGCGTGTTTGCAGTTACTTTAGTGTCTGACTTCAGTACTTCAGCTAGTGTATTGTCAGGTCCAGCTGCTTTCCCATTTATGATTTGTCTGGTGGCCATCTTAATTTCTTTGATCGTTGGTGGAGTGACATCTATGGTAAGGTTTGTGTGTGCTGCTTCGATGTCTATTGGGTTCAATGAAGCTGGTCTATTCAGGAGTTCCTCTAAGTGTTCCACCCTTCTGTTCCTCTGTTCTTGCATCTCAGTGACAGCTTGTCCTCCTTGTCGTTGACTAGTTGTTCTGGTTTGTTATATTTCCCTGTTAGTTTCTTCGTTGTGTCATATAGTTGTTTAGTATGTCCTTCTGTGTCCTACTTGTCTCTGTTCTTGTTCGACCGTTGTTAATTGCTGTCTTATTGTTCTTCCTTTCTTCATTCTTGTCCATGGTTTCCATAGAGATCCATTTCTAATGATAATGCTTGTTGCGTCTCAGAACCTACTGACACGTTAATGCTTCTTCCGTCACTTTCCAATTGTCACCCATAATAGCTTCTTCTTCGAGCAGATATTGTAAGGCTTGGAATATGTTGTTGAAAGATATCATGAATTCGTTGAGTCTGTCAGCATGTCGAAGGAAGGCTGTATCGAACCTTTATTATGTTGTTTCCCCAGTTGTCCATTGCTTCTTTAGCTTCAGTTTCATCTTGGCAACCATCAGGTAGCGATATGAAGCTTCGTCAGCTCCTCTCCTGGTCCTCACGTCCTCATTGACCTGATATACTTTTTACTGATGCTAATATGGTCAATCTGGTACTTTGTAGTGTGACCCAGTGCGAACCATGTAGCTTTGTGAATGTGTTTGTGTGAAAATATTGTGCCACCTATAAACAATTTTTGAAATGCGCATAAATTTGTAAATTTTTCCTCATTCTCGTCCCTTTCTCCCAGTCAGTCCATGTCGTCCCATGATACCTTCCTATCTGGTGTTGTTTATTCTAATTTAGGCGTTTAGGTATCCCATCAGTACTGTCAGGTCCTTTCCTGAGCTCTTCTCTATGATCTATTGCAGCATTTCGTATAACTGATCTTTATCGCCTTCGTTGCTCTCGCGGTTGGACTCATGTCACTGGATAATATTCACTTTAATCCATATCTTCTTCCTTTTTATGGTTCAGGACCCATGAGGTTCCTATCCTACAAGTGCTCTTCGTGCTTCTTTGAACAGCAACTACCCGAGTGTGCGGAGCATTTCCTTTTCCGTGACTACGGTACAACAGTACCTCTCCCGAATCTATCCTTTCTTGTTCAGCCTGGGTCTGATGAGTCTCACTTATCCTGAGCACCGTCAAATTTTATCTCCTCATTTCCACATTTATTTGATTAGTCACCCCGGTCTCGGCTTTCACCAAGAGGCGTCATAACTCTTCTAAATGAAGTTCGTTCAACCTGCAGGGCAGAGTTTAAATGATTTATTTCAGGACGGGATTGTTTTAGCAAGGTTGTTTTCTACAGGATGGGTGTGCTGACTTTATCCTTATCCTTTCTGCTTTATCCGGGATTGGGACCGATAGTTACCACACAAGGGCTACTGGATGAATTAAAGAACATATAGTGCTATTTACACAAGTCTTATGGAGCACTCAAACGAAAATAATTCAAGTACAGTTAATACATTAGTTAATACAAAAGAAAAAAACTGGCACGAAATGATTTTAATTAACTTCCTGGGTCATGGTCAGTCAAAAACATTCTGTTAAATAACTGAGTTACAAATTTAATGAGTTGGCAACAACAGTAAGTATAATTTTCTAACTAATCACCTTACATTTCTTGAAGAATTTTATCAAAATCAGATAGAGAATTATCTAGAATGTTTCGATTATTCACTAATCCACCATCTGATATCGCTCTCTAATTAAAACGAATCTCCACATATATACTGTAGTGAACGAGATCACGAGTGGTGACAACCAACTTATGAATACAAAATTACAGAATCTCTTACTAAAAACTGAAAACCATACAGTAAATTTCTCATTTGCAAAATGTCAATCAATGGTCTCGAATTTCATTGTTCCTTCGTTTCCTCTCCAATCTTTGTCTATTCTCGTTCTCTTCTCTTCGATCTTCTTAACCTCCTGCCACCAGGCATTTCATCTTTGATTAGTGATACATACTACTTATATCTATCGACATCAGTAGCACACACCACAATATTTTTTTCCTCTACTCTAAGTATATGTGTACATACAGATGATTCCAGTAAACCGACTACACTGATATATTTATGATTTTCATTATAATTATTGTAGCCATTTTCTTGTATTATATATTTGTGAACTTTAGTTAAGACTTACGTCATAACTGTTTTTGTCAAGTTAGTTCTAAATTTATGAATAAACTAAAACATGATTTGATCGAGGAGATTAAAAAACTATCATTTCAAATAGAACCTTGAAACATACAAGACGGTTACCATATAATAAAATTGTTTTCATTTATAAAAAACGGTTTATAATTAATTGTCCATTCAGCTAAAAATACTTACTGATTATAGTTGTAAGTAGTATCTTAAACGTAATAAGTTCAAGTGAGTCTCCTTTTTATAAAACAATTCTGATAAGAATCTTTTTCGGTTATATGGAAAGCAAAAATAGATTATCAGATATCAGGGAAAAGAAATAAGCACTTACGGGAGATATGAAACGGAGTATCTGAATAAACTTTACAAACTTAGAGTACTGCATGAATATCAGCGTTTTGACTGCAGTCTCAGAGTGGACAACAACTCTAGGATGCAAGTACATTCAGCTGAGAAGTCCCAAATAGTACGATTCGTGCGTCCTTGATTCTACTGCTAGCCACCATCCACCGTTGCTTGTCAACGCTTTAGTTTATCAGTTATTCAATAATTGTTACTATAGGACGTTTTTAGATTCGAATGTTCTACTACTGTAAGTAGTATCAAGAATAAATGATATTTTAAAGAAATCAATTATCAAGAAACATTACTATTCCTGTTTTGATGGAAAAATAAACCAAGTTAATTTGAAAGGATTGAAAAAAGCACAGTTCAAAGAGTTCTCAATTTTATTTCAACAAAGTGCACTTATATTTTACAAGTTATATCATACATAGAAACCACTGAACAAACAAATTACAGTGACATCCAGAACAGAGGTTTCGTCCTATTTTAAAAACCTCATAAGGCTTTAAGTCATGCTGCTCCAAATACTATGCAACTACCTACTGAAGGAATAAGGATAAAAGTAGCTGGCCGACGACCATGAATACACAAACGTTTATAAACACTATGTTAAATTAAACCAACGCTTCCTAACTACCTAACTCCGCCTGTAGCTCCTCCAGGGGCTACTGCCGGTCCCAAGCCCGGGTAAAGGAGGAGGGTTGGGCATGGGGTTAGCGACCCCATCCCGTAGAAAATCAACTCGCTAAAAAAACGCTAACCAGAAAAAATCATTCAAACCATTCAAACTCTGCCCTGGGAGTAGAAGGAAAAATGACGTCTCATGATGAAAGCCGAGTTCCTTCGGAAGTCATGAGGCCGATGCACCTTCTTACAACCAGAGCGACAATTTTTATAGGTACATGGAATGTCCGGACAATGTGGGAGACCGGCAGAGTCTTCCAAATTTCTGCGGAAATGAGGAAATACAACCTGGAAGTGCTTGGAATCAGTGAAACACATTGGACGCAGGTTGGACAACAACGACTGTCTTCAGGAGAACTTCTGTTATACTCCGGTCATGAAGAAGAAAATGCCCCACATACACAAGGAGTGGCACTGATGCTGTCTAGAAAAGCACAAAATGCACTTATAGGATGGGAATCTCATGGACCGAGGATCATCAAAGCCTCCTTCAAAACAAAGAGAGAAGGCATTACAATGAACATCATCCAATGCTATGCGCCGACCAACGACTACGATGAAGACGCTAAAAACCAATTCTACGATAGGCTGCAGTCAATCTTCGAGAAGTGCCCAACCAAGGACCTGACCATTCTAATGGGAGATTTCAATGCCAAGGTTGGAAAGGACAACACTGGATACGAAGACGTCATGGGACAACATGGACTGGGAGGAAGGAACGAAAACGGTGAAAGATTTGCAAACCTATGTGCCTTCAATAAACTGGTCATAGGTGGCACCATATTCCCACACAAAAACATACACAAAGCCACTTGGATTTCACCGGATCACACTACATAAAATCAAATCGACCATGTCTGCATCAACAAAAAGTTCAGGAGGACGATGGAGGATGTGAGAACCAGAAGAGGAGCTGATATAGCATCCGATCACCATTTGCTGGTCGCCAAGATGAAACTAAAACTCAAGAAGCACTGGACAATGGCGCGGACAACATCACAAAAGTTTAACACGGCCTTTCTTCGAGATGCTGACAAACTCAACGAATTTAACATGGCCCTCAGCAATAGGTTCGAGGCCTTTCATGACCTACTCAATGGAGAGGGAACCACCATAGAGAGCAGCTGGAAAGGTATCAAGGAGGCAATCGTTTCAACATGTCAGGAGGTTCTGGGCCAAAAGAAGCACCATCACAAGGAATGGATCACTGTTGGTACACTGGATAAAATTGAAGCAAGGAGGAACAAGAAGGTAGCAATCAATATCAGCCGAACAAGAGCAGAAAAAGCCAAGGCACAAGCCGAATACACAGAGGCAAACAAGCAAGTGAAGAGGAGCATCAGGACCGACAAACGTAAATATGTGGAAGATTTAGCGATGACAGCGGAAAAGGCTGCAAGAGAGGGAAACATGAGACAACTGTATGATACAACAAAGAAACTTGCTGGAAATTACCGTCAACCAGAAAGACCAGTGAAAAACAAGGAAGGCAAAGTAATCAACGATATTGAAGAACAACGAAACAGGTGGGTAGAACACTTCAAGGAACTCTTGAATCGACCAGCTCCACTGAACCCACCCAACATCGAAGCGGCACCCACAGACCTCCCAATCGATATTGGCCCACCAACAATTGAAGAGATCAGCATGGCCATTAGACAAATCAAGAGTGGCAAAGCAGCGGGACCAGACAACATCCCGGCAGAGGCACTGAAAGCAAATGTAACAGCAACTGCCAAGATACTCCACATCCTCTTCAGTAAGATTTGGGACGAAGAACATGTACCAACAGACTGGAAAGAAGGACTTCTCATCAAGATACCAAAGAAAGGCGATCTGAGCAAGTGCGACAGCTACAGGGGCATCACTCTCCTCTCAATACCAGGAAAAGTCTTCAACAGAGTATTGTTAAACAGGATGAAGGATTCCGTGGACGCTCAACTTCGAGATCAACAAGCTGGATTTCGTAAGGATAGATCGTGCACAGATCAAATCGCAACTCTACGTATCATTGTGGAACAATCAATCGAATGGAATTCATCACTGTACATCAACTTCATCGACTACGAGAAGGCATTTGATAGCGTGGACAGGACGACACTATGGAAGCTTCTTCGACACTACGGCGTGCCTGAGAAGATAGTCAACATCATACGGAACTCCTATGATGGACTAAACTGCCAAATCGTCCACGGAGGACAACTCACCGACTCGTTCGAGGTAAAGACCGGTGTTAGGCAAGGTTGCCTACTCTCACCCTTTCTCTTTCTCCTGGTGATCGACTGGATTATGAAGACGTCAACATCTGGAGGAATGCACGGGATACAGTGGACAGGCAGGATGCAGCTTGACGATTTAGACTTCGCGGATGATCTGGCTCTTCTATCACAAACGCGACAACAAATGCAGGAGAAAACGACCAGTGTAGCAGCAACCTCAGCAGCAGTAGGTCTCAATATAAACAAAGGGAAAAGCAAGACTCTCCGATACAATACAATATGCACCAATCCAATTACACTTGACGGAGAAGCTTTGGAGGATGTGGAAACCTTTACATACCTGGGCAGCATCATTGATGAACACGGTGGATCAGATGCAGATGTGAGGGCGCGGATCGGCAAAGCAAGAGCAGCATACCTACAGCTGAAAAACATCTGGAGCTCAAAACAATTGTCAACCAACACCAAGGTTAGAATTTTCAATACAAATGTCAAGACAGTTCTTCTGTATGGGGCAGAGACGTGGAGAACTACGAAAGCCATTATCCAGAAGATACAAGTGTTTATTAACAGCTGTCTACGCAAGATACTTCGGATCCGATGGCCAGACACTATCAGCAACAAGTTACTGTGGGAGACAACAAACCAGATTCCATCCAGTGGAGGAAGAAATCAGGAAGAAGCGCTGGAAGTGGATTGGGCACACTTTGAGGAAATCACCCAATTGTGTCACAAGACAAGCCCTCACATGGAATCCTGAAGGTCGAAGGAGAAGAGGAAGACCAAAGAACACATTACGCCGAGAAATAGAGACAGACATGAGAAGAATGAACAAGAACTGGAAAGAACTAGAAAAGAAGGCCCAGGACAGAGTGGGTTGGGGAAAGCTGGTCGGCGGCCTATGCTCCATTGGGAGTAACAGGCGTAAGTAAGTAAGTAAGTCCTAACTACCTATCCAAGTTGATATTAACTTAGTGACTAATAGATTCGTATTTCTTTCGATCAAGCTCTCATAAATATACGTTTATCCAGATGAGTACTAACAAATTCAATTTATCAGTTCAGGATAATGTTCAAATTAATCAGATGCGATATCGGACCTTTTTATTGAATCAGTATAATAAAGGAAATTGTTGGCTTCTAATCATATCAGAAATCATAATTTCTCAGTTACAAATAATTTCTGGTAAAAAAGTACGGGAAAACTACCTGAGGACAATCTAAGTTATTAAAGAAAGTTGTATAATATCTCCAACCTCTAAATGTAACCAACTGGCTATTGCTAATTTGAAATCATTCTGCGGTTTTGTATGGATGGCTCATTGGCAAACTCAATGAAGCCTCAAGAAGCCCAGAAAGAGACATTCCATCTAATCACCGCTAGGGGAACATTCTAGAATGTCACCGTGTATCTTCCCTACTGGATGAATAAGAAGGATCCCCTATGTGCCTATTGGCTGTCCGAAATGATGATTTACTTTCAGCCAAAAACTATAAATATATGAGATTTTTGTACTATATTTGACACTGTTTTGGGAATAAGATTCCTACTTACTAGTTTTCTGTCTTCTCTCTTGCAACGTTGTGGGATCGACCGTTCAAGTAGTCTAGTAGTACGCGGCATAGCAAGAATCTAAAGCTCTAAATATAACAGGATTAATATATAATTTGGAATAAATATTGCAATTGTAAATGATTTTAAAAAAACATCGTTCCTTTAGCAACAGGTAGCTGATTTTGTAATTGATACGATACGTTTTGCTCATTTTTTTAGTGATTAGAATGTTTTCAATAAATTTTCATACAATGTTTTGAACTGGAAGTTGTTAGAAAGTTATTTAAGAGTAATTTGATACACTTGTTTACTTACAAAATAAATAAAAATTCTCAGATGTTTTACAGAATCACAGGCTGATAACTTCCTACTTTTCCTTTAATAGTTCTTTACTTTATATTACGAATAACCTACTTACCAATATAATATTAATACCGATATACTTTTATGTTATTATAAACATAATTAAGTTGCTTTCATCTATATTCTTCTAATTACTGGATACTATTAATCCTAATTATTCATTAAAGGGACATTTGTCAACGACTGATGTATATTTAACACTTAACTTTTTCGTTAAAAATAATGTGAGACTCATTTCCATTTGATAATCTCTAATCCAAAAACTTTTAGATTTCTTTGACATTACAACATATTTTCGCATATATTTGCGTACTTCTGCCTTTCAGAACTTATTAGTTTAACATGTATAAATTACTCTAGATCATGACAGGAGAATATTTTAATACAGTCATTTCGTTTCTTATTTATTAATTGTTTTTGTAACATTTAATAGTCTTCATCTGGCTATAATAGATAAACGTAGATTAACGTGGATTGGTTGAAGTTAGACATTAACGCCGTTGGATGCCGACTCAGTGGTCTAGAGGCTAGGCGTTCGCAACTGAGACCGAAGGTCAAGGGTCCTAGTACTGCGTGTGGGATCGTGAATGCACCATTCTGAGGAGTCCTATACCAGGGTGAAACGGTCATCCAGTGCTTCCGGGTTTTCAATGGTGGTTTAACGTTGATCCAATATTGATATTAGTTCAAATTCAACAATTCCCACAACCATATACAGACAAACGTAAATTATTTAAGAAGTTTTACAATCGCAATGTAAAATACACTCAACATACACATCAAAATACAAGAATAACTATTACGGAAGTATTCTACGATTATCTAGATTTTACAAAATTGTGCATATGTTAAGTAAGATAAAGTTTTAAAGTACTGTTGTTTGTATAAAACATATCTATAAATAAGATAGAAGGCATAACATGATATCCCATTGCTAAATGAATTACTTATTCTTTGGAAATATGTATTTATACATTCGGGTTAAAAGTTTAACTTGACTATGACAAATAATGATATTCAAAATTTAAATAACCTTTGCTGAATCTGTGAGTATTCTATAGGTTTAAAGTACTGATTAGAAATATAACTTACAATACCAATTCATCTGAAGTAAAAGTAACCGCTGGGTAGAAATCTAGAATTTCTATGTGCAGTATCATGTCACGTTTTAGAAAAATAATTAACGTGAACATGAAAATCTTTACATAAGTTCTACTTGGAAGATTCTTAGACTTGTATAATTAGTTGCATTCCAATAATCTGTTCACTATTTAATAATGAGGGGATAATTTGATTACTTGCAAATCACTAAATGAGGCTTTGCACAGATAGTTGGCAAATGATATTTCCTTGAAAAAGCTTGGACCAGATTGAAGGCGAAACGTTGGATTTACTTCAAATTCATTCGCTGAGATTTTACAAATATATTATTCCTATTTAATCCCATTCAATAATTGAAATATTCTAATAGATTTCAAATATATAACTAACTTGCAACTGTTATTAAATAAAATCATTATACTGGATCTAAAAACATCGGTTGAAAAACCTGTGAATAGAGTATTAGCTGAAGGTACTTTTTCTACTCATTATCAACAAAACTAAGCTAATAAGAAACATCCAAGTATTGATGACCAACTAAAGTAAAATTATTCATCAATTGACTCTTACTGAGAGGATATCAGAATACTATTATTAAGAGAACTGTTCCTTCACATAGGAAGCAAATATTTTTTTATGTACTGGAACGTAGCATAATAAATAAGTAGTTGAATTCATGAATTAATTAAAGCTAGATCACTATGCAAAACCTGGATGAAATGGCCGTCCAGTTCTTCCAGAATTCCCATGATGGTCTAGATTCAATTGACTCATGAATTTAATTATTAAATTACCATTATATCCACAAAACCTCTCTCTGATAAGAATAAATAAATAAATCGTATTTAGTACAAAGACTTGTAGTGTAACTACCTTCTCTGCTTCGTTTTTCAGAGAGTGAAATAGAATATTATTTACCAATCACAAATTCTAATTATCTTCCTATACCTAAATATACATTCAAATGTAATTTTCGTGTACATTTTTCACATAAAAACGTCTTTTTCAACTTTGCTAAGACCCTTTAGACGAATTTTCTATGTATTACATTGAACTTTATCCATTTAGCCAATGTATGAAAAATTATCGCCACAAAGCAAGCATGATAAGCTTTTCAGAATGAGTGCAAATCCATTATTGAAAAGAATGAAATAAGTAGTGCCTGATATATATATTTATTATCTTACATCATATGAATATGAAACGGCACATGAATAACACACGGTCAATAATTTGAGCACGTGTTTTGCAACTCGTATTTAATTTGTCATCATTTGACAAAATAATATGCTTATTTTATTGCTTAATCATTGAATGAGGCAAATTCGCTAAGCGTTATGTAATCGTAACCTTTCAGGTAGATTCAGTCAATTGTATTTGAAGTCCCATATATAAGACATAAATACCTCAGTTCTGCATATTCATAGTCGCGTTCAAGTAGTAATTTGACATTATTAAAACATATGAATTTGATTTTAAGGCCTTTTGCGAACTAAACGACTCTTTGATTTACATTGAAGTGTTAGCGTATACTTTATGTTTCTTCACTTTCACAAGAAATTCTAAAAACTAAATTATCAAGTAAAGCTTCATTATGATGTGGTTTCTGAGCAAAATTTGTTTTTCCTTTACTCTCCACAAATGTTTACCCGGATTCAGGTTAAACGATCGGCCTCGTAACAAGTAAGTTTTATTTGGATTCCTTTCTTGTCGTTCAATATTGAACATTCCTATTATCAATGAATTCGTGACAGTACTTGAATTTCCAATATTGTCATACCCAACATGGTTGAGATGCGCTGACTATGAATTCTCATTAAGTTTTAGAGAATATCTTACAAAGACGATAAAGAATAAACACACAACTAAGCAAGTGAATGACTGTTCAATTCGCGTTTTACATCACAGAGTGACGATGTTTTTACAATCATTGAAAATCAAAAAAGATTGAATAGATCCTTCGTCTTAGTATAGGTTCTATATGTAGCTTTCGCGCTGGGCGTTAAAGGAGAACGAAATTGTTACCCACTACTTAGTCTATTTCAATCCCTTACTTAAACTAACTTCAACGCACCCAACCATCACAAAATTTCTAACCCAACCATCGTTTCATACATTTTGTCTCTCACCTTCCAGTTACTTTAATTATAAAAATAAAAAGAAATAACTTTCACATTCCATAGATGAACAGTTATTATAATTACGATTTGCTTTCCTTTCGTTAGTCGCAATTTTCTAGTGGAGTTTGAAGCTTGTCTGCTTCGGTGATATTGTATTCATATGTCCTAATGGTTTTTGGACTCTGAACTAATTATCACTTAATGTTTAATTCCAAAGAATGATAACGTTTCATTAATTCGATGACTTTTCCAAATGTAAACATTCGGTTAAATTTAAATACATTGATGTTTCACACCTCTATTAGTAATAAAATCTGGTGATGCTACGTGGAAAATTTCTAGGATTTGCACCAACTTCCCGGATCCTACCAGTTTATGTACAATCGTAGTTGTAGTCATTTTGACGTTAGACATCTTTTTTATGCGGAAAATCAACTCCATTGTTCAGGATTTATGTATTATGTCAACGAAAACTATCCAACTGTAGAATTCACTTAGTATCCATCTCTGCTTATCCAATCGTAGATTAGTATCTTTATAACAGGAAGTCATTTTCTACTTTTTGAAATCGTGCAGAAGTGATATTATTCCGAAGAAAGTTATCAAAGCGAAATGTAAATCAATGAATATTGATCATTTTGATGCATTTACAATGAACACGACAATAGTCAGAAAGAAAGAGAAACTATTAATAGTTCCAAATGGATCCAGGAACAATGAAGTCTATCAATCACCAAAAATAAGCGTAATAATTACTTACACTAGAAAATTACATCTTGATAATCTAAGAATAAAATAATCTATAAAATTAAATGTATATAAATATTTTCTGAGTGGTTCAGTAATATGATATTAAGGCAAATATTTGATGAGTTGATCGCTGTCCTGAACATTGTAAATCTTCTATACCATGCTTATCTAGATAATAATAATAATACTTCGAAAGACTATTGTTTTGTTGTATACTATATTGTAATAAAGGATTCTTTTTAAAGATATAAGGTGTCTAGAGAGAAAATGAAAACATTGTGATTAAACCTACCAGTCTATAGAACTCAACTGTATGTAAATATATGTTGTCCAGAATAACAAATGGTTATTTATCATATTGACATAAAATTGATGTATATATCTATTGTTTAGTTTACTTTGTTGTTTTCAATACGATAAACTGCAAGTTTTTACAAAGACATCACTCATTTAGATAATAAAAAATCAGAATTCCTACGTTATTGGTGATCAGTATTTTCATCAGGCGATTATGTGAATAGAACAATATTTTATTATTCAAAAAAACAAAAATAATAAGATGCACTTGAGAGAAAATTTTGATAAAGTCATAAGTCCTACTCAGTACCTGTTTGCTCTGAAACTGGTTTGTCTAGAAAGTATGTTATATGGTGAATAAAACGCGAATCTATCTTCACTTTTCACATGAGCACTTAGTCAGTAAAGGATTTACCTCTCGAAGTCAGTCACTAGTGAGCATATGATTACTATTATTATCAGAAGGGGTTTCGGGGAGATTTAGTATTTTCATGGTTGAAAGCATGAGTCAATTGAAGATAGACCACCATCGAAAACCTGAAGCACTGGACGGCCGTTTCGTCCTATTATAGGACTCCTCAGCAGTGCGCACCCCCGATCCCGCACTCGCGAGTTTCGAACACAGGACCTACCAGTCTCGCGCCAGAGCACTTAACCGATAGACCACTGAGCCGGCATCCAACGGTGTTTTCCATGGTGGTCTAGCTTCAATTGACTCACGCTTTGAACTATGAAAATACTAAATCTCCACAAAACCCCTTCTGTTAGATATTTGTTTAACAAATCATCTACTAACCTATGGATCTGAAGTTTCGATTATTAGCTGTGTTGATTTCTCAAGAAAACTCATGATTGTTTTAGTATTAAAGTTAGAGTTTTGATTCTTCTATTATCCTTAAAATTTTACTCAAAATATGATCATATTTTTTCTCTACTTCCTAGAATCTCTTATTAGGTTTTATATTTTCTTTGTTAAAAGTCACTTTTATTTTATACTTCAGTATCCATGTGCACTAAATTCACTTTTATGTTTAATACCGAAAGAAAAAAAATTTCGAATTTACAAAAACTAACTTTCAAGTGTAACTGAATTCACTTACGAAATTATTTAATAAAATTTATATTCTGGTTAATAAACATGATTATTAACATTATTCTTTTAAAACATTTTTTCTTATAAGCAAAGATGGATAGTGGCTAGCGCGTTTCGCCTTATTTGGGACTCATCAGCTTGATGTACCTGCATCACAGAGTTGATTTTCACTCTGAGACTCGAACACATTACCATCCGCTTCAAACGCTATCGCGTTATCCACTCACCTACTGAGTCCTGATAGCCTCTTGCTTGTGCAGAGGAGTGAAGTTTAAATTCATTTGGTGTTGTTTACTTGTATCTTCCCATTGACGTTAAAGACTCCGATTGATCAGTCTCTTGTTGGGATATATTCATCCCGTATTAATTGCCTGGATATTGCCTTAAGTTAAAAGCTTTATTAGCGAATAGGACGAAACGTACGTCCTGGATTCCACCATCCATCTTTGCTTATGATGCTTGTGAATCGAGGCTATATCGAGGCAATACGCACAGTATGCACACAAGAGACTGATCAATTGCAGTCCTAGATTTGAAACTTTCTCAAATTGCATTTTCAGCAAGTCTCTATTGAATTAAGAATAAGAAATAAACTTAGTTCAATGAATTCAATGTTTTTTATAAAACTTGAAAGTAACAAATCAATTGAAAATTGAATATTATTACAATAAATAGTTTTTTTTTCTTTAATATTCAATTTTACTTTATCCTTTATTGACTACTACTCAGTTCAGTTGATTATATTTTATTTTTTAAACTCTATTTTGTAATTATAATTATAGTTACTATATTATATGTTGCTAAGCGCATAGATACATTAATTCTACATATATCATTATTATTATTCTTGGTCAACTCTTGCTTATCTTACATTATTGTTTTATATTGAGATAATTAAGTATTAGAGTAGTTAATTACTTGTAACTTTCTTTGATATTCTAAAACGTATGGATACTATAATGCGTAAAGTTAAAATGCTTCTACCTTTACGTAGCATATATATATATATTCGAAATCATCGATAATGTGTGCAGCTATAATGTATCCATGTAATAAATGTATAACTCACATGTTCACAAAACCATATAGATTCACTAGAACCCTAATAAGAAACGGATATAAATCAACAATATTGAAATATTTTTTGTATCATTATCATTCATAAGATCATTTTATGAGTCAAGAAAAGAAATTTCTGAATGGTTATTTTTCTATGGAATTTTATAATTCAGTTCAAATGAAAGATTTATATTGAAATTTCTAAATATAATTCGTCATTTGTGTATAGATATATAAATTGAAATTCTTTCGAATCATCTATCAAATTAAACTTTAATGAAATTTACTTCATTATATTTGAATATTCATAGTTAACGATGAAACGAGAAAATAGATGTAAAGAATGGATGAAATTCTGTATGTATATAATTTGTTTATAGGTATCAATGACAAAGTTGGATTGAATAGTTCCAAATAAATTGAACAGTAGATAAAGTGTATTTTATTTGTTTACTCTGAAGAAGTGGCTTACATTAAGTTACGAAATGTTAGAAATGCTATTTTTCTACTCGTTGGGATATAACAAAAAATATATTTTGTACATATTTGGTTCAAATATAACATTTTCTAAATCATACATTCTGACAACGGAGATTTAATAAGACAGTTGTAAATTCTGAGCATTGTACTGTTAAATACATTCGATTTTACTAACGATGTTTAGAGGTATCAGGTCATTGATTTTATGCTTTGAACTCTGCAGTATCTAAACTGATTCTGTAAATTTCATCAGGCTTACTTATGACCGGTATATTTTTTAAAAATATCGAGCTTCTATAATTGAACACAACAATATCGATTTACTGAAGTTTCACAGGTAGAAATAAAAATGTTTGATAGTGTGAAATATTTTTGCGAAAAAGATTTTAATAAGTGCCATCATCGGAAAAGGAAAATTGACATGAATAAATATACGGCGAGTAATTTTCAAACAACATATTCGGTTTAAGAATAAATTTTAACGCAGTGGAGTTCTACCAAGTCTGTTGTAGAGATATCAACTCACTGAAGACAATTGGTGAACGGTCGCTCAAAATTGTGGATTGGTTGAAGTTAGACATTAACACCGTCGGATGCAGGCCAGCTCAGTGGTCTGTCGGTTAAGGGCTCCGGCTCGAGACTGGTAGGTCCTGCGTTTGAATCTCGCGAGTGCGGGATCGTGGATGCGCACTGCTAAGGAGTCCCATAATAGGACGAAACGGCCATCCAGTGCTTCCAGGTTTTCGATGGTGGTCTATCTTCAATTGACCCATGATTTCAACCATGAAAATTTCTAAAAAAGCAGGGAAATAAACGTCTAGTAGTTAACATAAAAGCAAAGTATCCACAGTTCGTGAAAGTAGAAAGTGACGAGATTTGTCAGGTTTAAAAGTTTTTCTAAAAGAAAACCAGCATGTTTAAATAATAACAGATGAAATTATCATCAGAATCAACAGGAAATACTCGGGTGAACAATTCATGTATATTCTCTTGACACCTTTACTCCAAAAAATGATTACTTGCTTAAGTACCTACGCCTGTTACTCCCAATGGAGCATAGGCTGCTGACCAGCATTCACAAGCCCATTATGTTCAGGGCCTTCCTTTCTAGTTGTATCCAACTTTTGTTCGTTCTTCTCAGGTCTATCTCCATTTCTCAGCTTAATGTGTTCTTTGATCGTCCTCTTCTCCTTTGACATTCAGGATTCCATGTGAGGGCTTGCATTCTGACGCAGTTGGGTGATTTCCTCAATGTGTGTCCTATCCACTTCCAGCGCTTCTTCCTGATTTCTTCCTCCACTGGATGGAATCTAGTTTGTTCTCTCCCACAGAAGGCTGCTGCTGATAACGTCTGGCCAACGGATCCGAATTATCTTGCTTAGACAACTGCTTGTAAATACCTGTATCTTTTGGATGATGACTTTCGTAGTTCTCTTCGTCTCCTACCCATACAGTAGAACTGTCTTAACATTTGTATTGAAAATTATGATCTTGGTGTTGGTTGACAATTGTTTTGGGTTCCAGATGTTCTTGAGTTGTAAATATGCTGCTCTTGCTTTGCCGATCCTCGCCCTCACATCTGCATCAGATCCACTGTGTTCATCGCTGATGCTGCCCAGATATGTAAAGGTTTTTCTCCGTCAAGTGTAATTCGATTGATGCATGTTGTGTTGTATCGGAGAATCTCGCTTTTCTCTTGTGTATATTGAGACCTATTGCTGCTGAGGTTGCTGCTACACTGGTCGTTTTCTCCTGCATTTATTGTTGCGTGTGTGATAGAAGATCCAGATCATCTGCAAAGTCTAGATCGTCCAGCCGCATCGTAGCTATCCATTTTATCCATGCTTCCACCCAGATATTAATGTCTTCATGATCCAATCGATCACTAGGCGAAAGAGAAAGGGTAAGAGTATGCAACATTGTCTGATACCGGTCTTTACCTCAAACGAGTCATTGAGTTGTCCTCCATGGACGATTTTGTAGTTTAATCCATCATAGGAATTCCGTATGATATTGACTATCTTCTCAGGCACGCCGTAGTGTCGAAGAAGGCTCCATAGTGTTGTCCTGTCAAATGCTTTCTCGTAGTCAATGAAGTTGATGTTGAGTGATGAATTCCATTCGACTAATTGTTCCACAATGATCTGTAAATTTGTGATTTCGTCAGTACACGATCGATCCTTACGAAATCCAGCCTGTTGATCTCGAAGTTGAGCGTCTACGGAATCCTTCATTCTGTTTAACAATACCCTGTTGAAGACTTTTGCTGTTATTGAGAGAAGAGTGATGCCCCTGTAGTTATCACACTTGCTGAGATCGCCTTTCTTTGGTATCTTGATCAGAAGTTCTTCTTTCCAGTTTGTCAGTACTTGTTCTTCATCCCAAATTTTACTGAAGAGAATGTGGAGTATCTTTGCAGTTACCGCTACATCTGCTTTTAGTGTTTCTGTCGGAATGTTGTCTGGTTTCGCTGCTTTGCCGCTCTTGATTTGTTTGATGGCCATTCTGATCTCTTCAGTTGTTGGTGGGCCAACATATATTGGGATGTCCGTGGGTGCTGCTTCGATGTTGGTTGGGTTCAGTGGAGCTGGTCGATTCAAGAGTTCTTTGAATTGTTCTACCCACCTGTTTCTTTGTTCTTCATCTGAAAATGATAATATATTCAAAATGCTACCAACATTCTTCATTACTATCTCAACTTGCATTTGTTATTCACTCACAGATTTTTCACACATGCATCATAAAAAGTACAATTATTTGTAAATAAATTAATATTTTGAGACTAAAATAATTTTGTGAGATAAAGTCTTTAGATGGGTTGATTTTTGAAATTGTAAACTTTTAAGCTGCTATCCTCTAGTTCTGTGAATTATATGGTTTATCTGGTTTATATCATGGACTTAACTTAGTTAGACTACCATAATTTACCAGGAAAGCATGGGTAGCTGATTTATCCTAACATGGGATTTCCTAAAAGTGCACCTCCACGAAAATTTAACAATCTGCACAAAATCCTATACCGATAATCAAATAATGTTTAAAGTTTGAACCATGAACTGAACTTAATAAGACCATCACTGATCATTTAAAAGCACTGAACACCCGTTTCATCCTAGTAAGGAGCTCAGATCAGAATCTAGTATTGAAATTTAAGACCAAATGTCTTGTGGTCGAACGGATGCTGACTTAGTAGTCTAGAAGCTAAATGTTCGTGTGTGAGACCGAAGGTTTCGAGTCCGAATCTTGGATATGCACTCCTGAGGGTTTCCATACTATGATGTAAAGACTGTCGACTACTTTCAGGTTTTCAATGGTAGTTTATTTATGATCAGTTGTTGATTTAAACTGTAACAACACTTCATTCCCCTAAAATCCCTTCATACTAATTAAATTATTATCAGGATAGGTAAAACTACCAACCTGTCTTTATGTTGAAAATCCCTTTCAACAGTTTCTCTTCGAATTAATTATTAAAAATTTAAAACGGGTATGGTCTCATCGTAAAAAAACTGTTAGTTAAGTTTCAAAAAACTTCATATGAGATGTTTGTCTCTATAGCTAATTAAAAATATTTGTTGTTGATGGTGTCAATTTAAGTATAACTACTTATTTTATTTGTGATTATAAACAATTTAAATTAAGCCACACAGCTACATATATATATATCACTTAGTTGTCAAGCCTAGACTGCTATTTTTAGGGCTTGTTATAACATCAACTAAATATGAGTACATACGAATGTATTAATTGAGAGTTGATAATATTGAAGGTATTAACTGTTTTTTTTTGTGTGTGTGAAATAAATAACACTATTAACATGTGGTTTACTTTCAAAATCTATCAAGTATTCTGAAATGATTAAGAATGTTAAAATTTCTTTAAGATCTATTTACTTTGGTATAACCAATATTGAAATACTTGAATCGCAAACTAAAATCAATAAAGCGAGGGTGAAAAAGATCAATCGATTTTTATTTCATTAAATAATATTAAATCGAAGATGGTAGAGTAATGAAATATTAAGTATGATATAATGATTTCATTCAAGCGTTTATATATAGTGAATATCAATGAAGATTGTGAACTTAAGTAGCTAGATAGTTTGGTGGTAATACATTTTGTTAGGAACATTGAAGTAATATACGGATATTGAATTAATGAACATCCTAAACTTTTAAAATCAGTGAAATTGAATCTGTTTATAGTTTCTTACATGTTAGGTTCAATATTCTTTTCATTTATTTCAAATAGTTTAAAAACTGTACGCAGGTACTTACGCCTGTTACCTTTCGTGAAGGAGCATAGACTGCCCACCAGCGTTATCCATCCAACTCTGTCTTAAGCAGTCTTTTTCAGTTGTTTCCAGTTGTTATCCATCCCTTCAATGTCTGCTTCCGATTCCCGCAGCAATGTGTTCCTTTTTCTTCCTCTTTTAAGTTTCCCTTCAGAATTCCAATTTACGATTACCCACATGATGTAGTTTGATGACTTCCGTTATGTCGCTTTCTAATTTCCTCTTCAGTTAAAGTTGTTTTGTCCTCTCTCTTAGTAGGATGTTGCTGATGGTATCCGACCAACAGACACTGACTACTGTGAGTAGCCCCTCTAGAGTTACTGCCAATCCCGAGCTCATAAAAAAGAGAGTTGAGGATGGAGTTAGCGGCCCTATCCCGTAGAAAACGACCTTACTATAAAACACTTTAAAGGCTGTAGGCAAATATAAAGGCAGTATACCTTCAATAAAACAGATATAAAACTGAAAATGGGATTTATTTTGATAGTCGTAAAAATTAATGATACTTAATTATTTGTTTGAAAACTTTATTTAATATATGATATAATTTGTTATATCCCGTGGAAAATTATGAATGGTAACTTTGGGAACTGTCTATGGAGGAATATGATATGTATATTTCTTACTATATAATTGTTAAGTAACTAAACTATTCATATTCGTGTCCTTCTTATTATAAGCTTTATTTTGACTTATAGACTATTATTCTACGATTTACCATTCTTGAGTTATCCCTAGTCTACTAATTACTGTTCCCCCTATTCACAGCCACATTTGGCCAAATCTTGTACCAGTGTTATTTTCTATTTTATGGTACGATGTGGTCAGTTTGTTTGGTACATAAATCCAGTATGTTTGAGAATAATGACTCATATTGCGGAAGCTGTTATTGATGTTCTAGACTTAACTGACTGGGCTAGGCAGAAAGCACGACTGATAAGTACTCAAGACTGCTCATACGGCTTTTGTGTATCATTGCTCTGATCGATAATTCACTCCTCTCTAATTGGCGAGAATCACCACATTCATATATATCAACTGGACAAGAACGCACGCAATCGATATAACATAATTAAAGCACGTTAAGTCATTGTTTTAACTAACATAAGAATAGTAAGCAGAGATGGATAGTGGCTAGCAGTGGAATCCAGGACGCGCGTTTCGTCCTACTTGGGACTCGTCAGCTGGATGTACCTGCATCTCAGAGTTGATGTTCACTCTGGGACTCTTACCATGCTTGTGAATTAAGGCTATATCGAGACAATACGCACAGTATGCACATATGCCAATTAGAGACTGACCAGTTGCAGTCCTAACAAATCGATGGGAAGATTCAAACAAGCAATACTCAATGAGTTTAACACAAGAATAGTTTACAAACTAGAAGTTTAAAATTCGTTGACCTTTGTACTGGTTCAAGAAGGAAAATAAGAGAAAATAGAATTTTTCACTGTACTAATTTTTCTATTACTTGATTGAAGCACATATGAATAAACAAATCTTAATTCTTAAGAGTAAATAAATAAATAAAATTCTATATAGTTGAGATCATGAGTCAATTGAAACTAGACCATCATGAAAAACCTGGAGGCACTAGACGGCCATTTCTTCCTATTATGGGACTCCTCAGCATTGCACATACACGATCCAGCCTCGCGAGATTTGAACCCAGGATCTTTCAGTCTCGCGTGCGAGACTCATGATCTCAACTATATAAAATTATTAAAATCTCCACAAAATCCTCTTCTGATAATGATCATATGCTCACTAGTGACTGGTTCCATGAGGTATTTCCTGGAGTTCTAGTGAGAAACAGTAACTAGTGGAGTTCAATAAGGTCTGTTGAGAGAAATCAACTCACTGAAGACAATGGTGAATGGTTGCTCAATTTCGTGGATTGGTTGAAGTTAAACATTAACGCCATTGGATGCTGGCTCAGTGGTCTAGAGGTTAAGCGCTTGCGCGCGAGACTGATAGGTTCTGAAATCAAATCTCGTGAGGCGGGATCGTGGATGCGCACTGCTGAAGTACCCCACAAAAGGATGAAACGGTCGTCCAGTGCTTCCAGGTTTCCGATGGTGGTCTAGCTTCAATTGATTCATGATCTCAACTATATAAAATTACTAAAATCTCCACAAAATCCCCTTCTGAAAATGAAATTCTTATGAAGCTTCAATGGGTTTGATTATAATGATTAAATTCAGTTTATTTAACAGTGTCAAGTTTCCTGTCAACTCCTCGAAGAAATTCTCAACTTTTTTTTCATAAACACCACCTATTCGAAATAAATTTTGTTAACTCTTAATGTAATATTATCCTATCATCTTACTGTTTGTCTTTTGTTTTTAAGTTATTGGATTATTTCATTTTTAAATTGATAAGGTGAACATATTAATTTAAATGGTATACTGTTAATAAATCGAAAATTTGGATCTAACATTCGATTCGTTCTCATGACTTGGGCAAGTTATTTTTCAGTTGTTTTATGAAATATGGTGCTTACTTCATCAGGAATGATGTATACAGTGAAGTACTGGAATACTGGAATTCAGTTTTAATGTATTTCGCATTTAAACTACACTAGTCAAGGTTTCTCATTAGAACCCCTGAAACTGAGTCTTAGTTATTGAATTTCAGATCTGTGGGGTAAAAATTAAGAAATCTCTGCGAGATCTGGAGGTCCTGGATTCGATTTTTAGTGTAGTCGTTAGTGTACACTGAGGAGGGAACCCATATCAAGTAGTAACAACAGCAAAGAGCTTCCTAATTTTGCGCTGTTTAGGGTCAGTTAGTGATTCAAGCTGTAAATTCCTGGTGAGCGGTCTATTGTCCTCCACAAAAGGTAACAGACTTAAGTAAGTAAGTAACAAAATTAGATTACAAATTACATTTTTCTTTTCAGTATTAAAAAGAATATATTTTCAGTTTATCTTAATGTAATCGATCGGTTGAATTCACGTGTGGTCCTAAATGGATTAAATTTCAGAAGAATAAATAACTAATCAAATTTGATCTATTTCCACATTGTAGAATGACATGTAATTTGTTCTACGTTTTAAGAAAGGAAAGGATAGCCAATTTGCATTGAAGTAATTTTATGATTTATGGACCAACCTACTGATAGTAATAAATATATCAATAACATGTTTATAGAAAAAAGGAGACATAAATTTTGATAAATTGAGACTTTTTGAAAAACAAAATGAAACAGATAAGCTGACTCAGAGTAAGGCAACAATTATTTCTTAAGAATTACTGGAAACAAGAGAACTATTGCATCAATCGTCAAGAAGGTACAAGTATTTATAAACAGTTGTCTACGCAAAATGTTCAACATTCACTGGCTGGATACTATCAGCAACAGCGTTTTACGGAAGAGGACAAACCAGCTTCCATCTGAAGAAGAAATTAGAAAAGGACGTTGGAAGTGGATAGGGCTTACATTAGGGAAATCACCAAACTGCATCATGAGGCAAGCTCTAACTTGGAATGGTGAACGGAAGCGGAAAAGAGGAAGGCCAAAGAACACATTACGTCGGGAAATAGAAGCAGATATGAAAAGGATGAATTTTAACTGGAAAAAAGTGGAAAGGATTGCTTGGGACAGGGTTGGAAGGAAAATGCTGGTAGGCGGTCTATGCTCCTCGAGAAGGGGTAACAGTCGTAAGTAAGTACTGGAAACAACCTAATGAAGCAACTATAAGTATACTACTAATACTACCGAAGATTAGTGATTTTTTTAATCTCATGAAAAATTGATGACTACCCTTAGTTTTAAAGTTTTAAGTAGAGCTTTGATGCATCCAAAGATTGTTTATATTGGCATATTTCGTTTTTCTATTAATTTCAAAGTACGATCTTAATGAAATAACTGGTAGAGTACTGAAGATCTTCATCAAAGCATTCAAATTTCTTCTAATGAAACTCTCTCTCTCTCTTTATATATATATATATATATATATATATATATATATATATATATATATAACGTGCGTAAAACACAACCCACCAAAGATTCTCTACATATACGTACATCTCATCAATGTGACTTGTCATAACTACTAAATGTTTCTCAATATAATCGTCATCAAAATGAACGAATTTCATATTTGGTTAATAGAAAGACGCCAAACAAATAAATCTTTCATTTTCTTTTTTAACATTCTTGTCATTTTAATTCCCGTGATTATAAAGAAAAACAGATTTTTGTAAAATTATTTTTTTTTTGGAATAGATTCATACATAGTTACACTATTCATTCATAAAGTTCATTGATAAATAACTAGAAAAGAAAAAAAATGTATTTTTTTCAACATTTTTTTCTTGACATCACTTTAATCATACATAATAATAATAAGTAGTATGTTTGTTACTAAGTAAGTAGAGAAAAATATGATCTTAAAGGTGTTTTGCACTTTTATTTTTTGAAAAGATTTCAGTAAATGTTACACAACACAGACATTCAGAAAGAGATAATGTTTAAATATTTTATTCTTTTAGGTCAGTTGAAATGATAAGTTGCATGTACGGTATATATATATATTCAAATCTAGCTTATTTCAAGTTTTGGACCGATTCCTATGTATGCCTGGTCCTACGTTGCAGCTGACTAATTGACTGACTGACTGATTATTTCAAGTATCTGACCTATACTTATTTCTAATACTGAATTAAATATCTTTAAAGAAATAATAAAAAAAACTTTTCAGTCAACTTTAAAATATTCATAATTCAAAGAAAACTAGCAATTTTAAATAATCACATGAATATAAATAAATTAATATATTTCTAGTATCCCAGTGTAATATCTCAGTGTAAGCCACTTCTCTGAAGAAGTGGCTTACACTGAGTCACGAAACGTCAGAAAATCTAATTTTTCTACTCATTGGGATATTACTAATATATCATTTTACTTATAACAATCAAGGAAAGAACGAGGTCCATGCTTCATTCAAAACCTAAAAGACATGAAAATGATTGTGTCACATCCCACTGCGTTTACAAATTTAAATGTGTGTGTGGTCACACATACATAGGGAGGAACAATCGTGATCTGAAAATTAGGGTTGGTGAACATGTACCAAAATGGTTGCAAAAACAAATACAGTCGAATGACCTAATAAGAGTAGAAGATAAACATCCATCATCCTCTATTGCTAAACATATAATCGAAACACGCCATAAGATTGATCTAAACTCGGCTTTTGTTGTGTTGTTTAAAAGTGTAAAAGGGCGTATACTGAGGTTTATTGAAGCCTTAGCCATACGAAAATTCAAACCCCTTTTGTGTATTCAAAAACAGTTTGTTCTCTCCTTAAACCTACCCTGGTAATATATGATTATTATCCAGAGTGATTAGGTGTCAAATTGTTTTCACATTATTTTATCATTATTATCCTTGTCTATTCTTACCCCTATTTCCAGTCTAGTTAACCTTTAATTTTTTATATATAAAAGTTCTTAACAAGTATATGTGTGATCAGATTGTTCGAAATGTATTGCGTTAATATATCACAGTTCTGATAATCTTCGTCTTCTTATTACATTATCGAAATTTATCAAAGGGACTAATTGCTTTATAACAATCTACCTAGTGCTTAATTTATTCAAAATTATCAAATCACATGAATAGTATTGAAAATAATTGAAATAATTTTCTTTTTGGTAAACTAAGGAACTAACTGAAGTACAATAATTAGTAACTAGATATATATAACTTGGATTAAAGAAATGAACTTTACTTAGTTAAATCTGATTATTATGTTAAATTTATGTTTTCATTTATAAGGAATTCTATTCTTGACGGAAATAAATCATAACATGTGATTGTTATAGTTTATTGAAAAAGTTATATAATTTGAAGTTCATTTACTTTATTAAACGACATCAGGTTAGAAGAAATCATTTTAGATCAATGATAATTGGGTAGTTGTTTTGAATTCTTTAAAAGATTCCCAAAAGTGAGCATATAAGATCAAATGTAAAATTTTAAACCATCCTATTTCGACATAAAGGTGTTAAAATGCTGTTTATGCAGAGATACATATAAATTGTAGATTCAGTTTTGTAGGTCGTCGAGATATCATATCATAAGGGAATCGAGAAATCTAACAAAATAGTTGCCCGATGCTCCTATCTTTTTAATACTCGTGTCAGTTTCAAGAAGAAAACTATGTTAAAAATATAATTTTACCACCTTGTATCTATTGTCTCCATAATATTGGCTCACATATATTGTCGTGAATTGTCGACTCTCAAGATGATCACTTACCGTTGACAAGACAACCACAGTGCATAACAAAACTTATGTATATGTGCTGCTTCGGATATTAGTGATTCGTTTAGCACTACCATATTTTGTAAACGTCAATATCTTGTTGCCACGCATATTTACCCTACAAACATATTTTATCTTCTATAAATGTCAATGTTACTCATTATCGGAATGCCACATCACTTTGAACTGTCCTAATATCAATACTTTTATTACAAGTATTTTGTTGATAATCAACTAACAGTATCGATCCATTAACACTATTTTAACAACTTGCACATGTTCACCATGGTTGATTACTTTAGAAATTTCATTTACTCTAAGCATATACGAAATGGATTCGTATAATTGTGAGAAAGTCTCATATTTATTGAACAGAAATGTTTCTTATTTATTTCTCATAAACATTGAAAAGATTTGTTTTATTTAAAGAAAATTACTGCAGATGCGGATAGAACTGTAGAACGAAAAGTAAAATACATTTCACTTAATAGTGCTTTTTTCATTATTAGCCTAAAATATATTAATTATTAGGTAAGGAACCGAAAACTCATCTATCATAGGATAAAAATACAGACATTTTGCACAGTAATGGAAACAATAAATGGACAGGGATATTTGTAGGTGATGCTTGTCATAGTTTGACATTGACCCGCCTAACATTGTAACCAGGAGGTACCATGCATGTAGTTTTTCCTTGTTTAATCCTTTCAAACAGTTCTCATTCTTTGTCTCGTCAAGTATCGAGACTAGAATCACAAGGTTTCGTGATGAGAGTTCGGTCTTTTAATTGACTGAGTTAAGATACAGTAGATTGTATTTCCAAATTCACCCGATCAATCAACAACACTTGTGTGATGAAGAGTATAACAAATGTGTGAGAAAGTATACTTTCATTTGTATTTTTATTTCACCTTAACTAAAGATATTGATCAGAACTAAATATAAATCATTCAGCTAAGACGATAAAGATTTGTACGTTAATGCCCATATAGTGCTTACTAATGTAAGAATATTCATCCGTCAATTTGTATCAATAACGTAATTAACATAGATTACATACATATTTGTTCTAAGTTTACTTTCAAGGTGCACTGGCAATAAGAACGCTATATCTAGTTATCGACAAAATTAAAACTATGTGCTGTGCTTTATGTAGTCAGATGCACTCAATGTAATGGACTACCAAGAATAAAAAAGCTTACATAACTCATGTTTTTTATCAATTAGATCATACCACCGAATACACAATGATACAAACTTATGTAATTACATTTATTTATTGAATCAATGAATAAGAACTTTATAGTAATCGACACCTAAAACCATGTATATATATATATAAGCACATAGTTTCAAGTCCGTCAATAACTATATGTAGCGCGTTTATAGCTAGTGCGCCTTGGAAGTAAGCTCAGAACAAGTATGTATGAAATGTATGTTCAATACGTTAGTGGTACAAACTGAGAAATGCTATCCAAACATGATTCCAGCCAGACAATTTACATGTGGACTTAGTTTTATAATAAATTTTTTAAAGGTAGTTAGACCTAGAATTTAAACTAAATGGGTAGATAATCTTGGACATAAACTAGGTATTTTATGTCTTTGGCCATATAACTGTAGCCGAAATCGCCCACATATTTATGTCATGCGTAGTAAAAAAGAAAAGATTTTTGCGTAACAATTCTTATCAAGCTCTGAAAATCAAATCAATCACTACTTTACACCATGCATTACTAAATAGAAGAGTTTTTTATGCATGCTTTTTGAGATGAAATAGTCCAGTTTGAGAACTTTGATGCGAATTTATAGGAAACCTTGTTTTACTATCGTTTTGAAATCCCTATTTCGTTGTCCTAACCCATTCACGATTGAGAAATCATTATAGTTTGTTGTCTTTTAGATTGATTACCGAATCTCTATATTCCGGTACTATGTAAATGATATAAATTTCCTTCAGATTTTCCTTACTACAACTTTCCGTATAGTTGAGTCTCGAACTATCATTTCATTAACACATCTAACCTATTAACTTCTTGGTCTAGACTGTAATTTAAAATAGACTTCGTCTGCAACTTATTCCATCTAAACTTTTTAGTTACTGAAAGTTGAATATGTATTTCATTTTTCTTTGTCTGACATGTTTAGTTATCATAACGTGTGAATATGAAGATGTTCTAATGACCGCTCTAATGTTCTTTATCTCACACCTACACATGCCTAGTTAACTTTACTGCACTGTTTACCTAGTGAAGTGTTGAAGTTTAATGTTTATATAACAAATGTTTATCTGTAAGCTTGAGAATACAAGAACCGCGTGAATGATTTGAGTAACATTGAGTAGAAGCTTACCTTCCAATAGTTTAATTTTAATTTTATTGTGATTGCTTTAGACATTGACTTTTGAACCCGGAGAAGATATTTTTAGTAATCGAGTAGAACTTGTTTTGTTTTAAAAAAAACTGTGTTTGTATCAATCAATTCAGACTTACATATCAGAATAACGGATAAAGTGTTATTTCATCATTTTTAACACTACGTCATAGCTTAAATTTATTTAGATGTATTTTACTGTCCAGTTTGAATGTTAGTAGTGTGTGAGCGGAAATAATGATAATTTCTCAAAATCACGTACTATAATTAATAAACAGGTGAGTCTAAATTTACTGAAATGTCTGAAGTCCATTTTAGCTTCCAGCATGATCATGTTATTAATCACTATATCTGATTACGTGACCCACTTCAGAAACATTCTTCTTAGGTAAACTCTTACCAATAAATTGTCGATATGTTTTTCATTATCGAAATTATGTCATCAAGAAAGTCATTTTTCACTTTTTAATAGAAAATTCAAGTCATCCTTTACTTATCGTGGGAACTTTAACTCGTCTCGTACTGGGCAATAAAACTTTCTGTCGTTGATTACAAATAATTTTGGAACATAGGATACGATTAGAATTTACTTATGGTATCACTTACTGTACCCAAATCATCCCTATAAATCAGATAGAATTAAATACATTTTTATGCTATATATCTGATCAGTATGGATAGCAAGTAATTGAAATGGATCCGTATAAACAAAAATTCAGTAATACTCATGTTTTACTTATGTATATATAAACGTTAATTTGTATATAATGTGTCGCTTATGCTATGAGATTAAACATTTTAATGTAGTCCCTTAACGCTGACAGCATCAGATTAGATATTAGAGGTCTTAATTAGTTATACAAGTCTTTAGCTCTCTAGCTACGTTTCTGAATATTCAGAATCGTTTAGTTCACCGTTTAGTTCACTTTGAAATGAATTTGAAGAACTCTGTCGATCACCTTTAAAAACAATTTCATTCACTATTTAACAGTGAACTACTTCTCCAGTTAACTTGTTCATTGAGTTTTCAAAGCCAATTTTAGAAAAATCAAACAGATCAAGGTCAGAATTTACTTTTCGGGGATTTGAATGTTGTTATTTATTCATCTGCTTTGTAATAAATTTATAACTAAAACCCACTGAACAGATGCATAGAAGTGATAAGTTTCTAGGAACTAATCAACTTGAATTGCACTCCAAATTCAAACTTCCAGGAAGTTGGATGTCTGTGTTTCTCATGCTAACTTTTAATAGCAGTGAAGCCAGTAACTAACCAATTTACTACTCGTCTTGAAAAGTTTTGTAACCATTTAAGTCAATTTTCTATACTTTTTCCTCAACCCATAGCTTCTAATTAACCATCCTTTCGTTCCTTAGGACAGAATTTAAACCAGTGGATGTACCTATTAATCTTAATATGCTTCATAAGGACTTTGATCAATAATCTATTTCAAAGCGCTTTACCAATTCTGTGACCTGAAACTGATTGTTTTAGCTCCTCACGAACAAATAAACTATGAAAAATATGCTGAAAACAGTAAAACAAAAAGAATTCTAGTTTATATCTCATCATCGTACCTTATCTACATATAAATGGTATAGTGACAGATACTGTTAAACATTACTATAAATACTATTCAAATACTGAGAGGTAAGAATAGAACATGACTAATCAAAATCAGTAACCTAGTGATTTCTTCAAATGTATGAATAAACTTACTTATTTTAAATGAATACAATGATATTGTTATGGGACTATTTAAATTTAAAACTTAAATGATTCAAAGTATTCCACTGGAAGAATTACTAATGTAGAAAATTATCATCTCATATTAACATGTTTCCATACAAAATAAGGAATATACCTTGGTGGTCAATAGTAGGTTAATATGAAAAGGTAATTTCCCGCAAACACGTTTAAAACCTTTTTAAACCCAGAAGAAAAAAGTGAAAACCTGACGTTCCCATTTGAAATAATCCATGTAACATAATAGAAAGGATTGTAAGAAACTTTATTTCTAAATAATATTACTATTAGCTGATTTCATACATTCTGTTAGAATAACAAAATAAAGAAATAGTTGAAAGCGTGAATCAATTGAAGCTAGACCACCATGGAAAACCTGGAAGCACTGGACGGCCATTTCGTCCCATTATGGGACTCCTCAGCAGTGCGCATAAAGAAAAAGGAAACCATTAAATCATGGCAACATTATTTTATCAATTTTTCAAAGTGAAATACTTTGACACTTTCGTAAACATAGAAGAAGAAAAAAAAGAAAGTGAAGTTCAAGAGTTTACTTAACGAACCCCCATCTCTTACCAAGTAAAAACAAACATAACATGGAAACATATATATTTATGTATTACCGTGAGTATAATAAACAATATATATTATCCATACATCCTTTGGTAATAATAAAACGGAATCAATAATAAATGGCTAATCTTTATGAAATATGTATCCATATATAAAAAGCATTATATATATATATATCATTAATTGTCTAAGCATAAACTTATGAATGTAAGGATGACTACATTATTTACTAATCACTGTAGCAACACAATATCTGACATAATGTTGTTTAGAAATAAACAAAATCATAATGAAATTTATTGATCCACTTCCGTAGATAAACAAATTTCATAATGATATATGAATAACGAAAAGATTTTTTTTAAAAAAAAGAAAATTTGAGAAAATAAACACAGAATTTTGAGCAGCAACAATTTTACTAACCTGAGTATGACTAATAAATTTGTACTAAATAATCGAAACGAAAACATTATGTCTAATTTTTTTTAAGTAAAGGAAGCACGAAGCTACAATAGTATCAAACAAGTAGGTAAAGCTGTAAATTAATTGTATACTGTAATCAAAGAAGTGGAATTCTTCAGTTAATTTCATCATTGTATGTTATATTCGTAGTTGTGCATGTATGGAAGCTAGTGAATCTTTATGATGGAAATCAAAATCTAGGATACTATTCATTAGAGTTTGATTTTATTTTATCATGGTGAATACATTACATTAGAGTTTTTAGTTCTTCTATCCCAAGTTGGTGAATCATGATTAACGTAATTATTGTAAAGATTTGGCTCACTGTGATTATTTTTCTGCCTTGAAAAAAACATATAAATTGGTCCTTCTTTATCTATCATTGGACCTTTGTTAGGATCCAGTTTGATATACGTGACATTTTCTAGGTCATCAACATTGTAACGTTCAAAATTAAGTAATGGGCTAGGTGATGCTGCATTGTATACAGGGACTTGTCTTACAGGGGCTACCATCACAGGAGAAGGTAACTGACGTACTGGTGGTGGTGATGGATACTGATATGGTGGTGAGGGAGATCTATCTTCAACCATAGTATCACGTACATTTTCTTCTTCAAAATTTGGCAGGGAACGTATTCGATCACTATCTTTCACCGCCACTTGTCTTAGTGCATTAACATCATGTAATTTTTTGTCTGGATCATTCATTGCACGTCTCATTAATTCCTCAACTTTTCTAACATTTGCTGCACTCTTACATTTGTATATTTCATAATATTTTTGTAAACTTCGTTGTGAATCAATACACAATGCAAAGAATTCCGGTCTAGAATGACTTACATAGAAATGCATAATTTCTTTATATGATACCCATGGACGAAATGGTATTTTTCCAGTAGTTTTTGTACGTTCCAAACTAAATCGATCTTCCAATAAACCAGCATTACAATGTGATTGTCTTTTACGATGATATTTCTCTATTAATGATAATGCTTTTGATTCACTAAATTTTTCTCCAGGTGCACATGTTACTCGATAAATTGTACAAATATGTGTTTCTAAAAACAGATATTGTTTGGTTCCCACATGACGTAATATATCGTCTATCGGTTCAGAATTACGTACTCTACTAGTAGAACGTTTTGTTTTCATTTCTATTTAAAAGTAATCAAATAAAAGAAATTAAAAAACTAAGGTAAATGAATTGCATAGAAACTTACTTTATCTCGTTTCACTATCAATATTAATAAGCGCTTTTATTATATATGTATCACTATATGACTGATTAAAAGAAAACTTTAATTGAATGATAATTGAATAGATGACTGGGTAATCTATATGTTCCCTTATTGCATTTCAATTGTTTTATTATAAGATTTATTTAGTGCATTTATATCACTTGTTTCTTTTCCGTTTAATAATTTATACTAAACAACCAATAGATTGGTTGAGAACAATAAAATGATTACAAAAAATATTTTAGTATACACGATTAGTGGGGGTGGTAAGTAGTGTTGTTTTAGTATGAACTAATTACATAGTGAATAGATTTTTGACAGTTAAAGTTTATTGGTGGTGATAGTGTATAACTGAACACACACTGATAGTTTACTCAACTACTTTTTACAAAAATGTTCCGCTTTATTTATATTTGATTCTAGTTATAATCAATAAAATAGTGAGGTAATATGAAAAAAAATGAACCAGATAGATGAAACCTGATCATAACATTGATAAGTAGTAGTAGGAACATGTGAGGCAAATAAAATCTAGTAAATTAAATAATCAAGACATTTTAGGCACTGTAGGTTTTTAGAAAGATTTGTTATCCGGGGAAGAATGATACCATTTTCAACATGTAAATCCCAATAAATCTAAATATCTTAATATGTTACTTCATCCTCCTGTTTCTTGGTTGCTTTTTTTGCTGTGTCGTCTGGAACTCAACTTAATTGATTCAAGTATGTAAAAGTGTTTTTACTAATAGAATTACTTAAGACCAATCGACGTTGAAGAGATGCCCTGAAACATAATGAATTTCCTTTCTTCTGGAAATCATATTCTTCTATCTTGTTTTAAATTTATCAAGGGAATATGATGTACGAAAATAATAATGTCATTATTAATCAGAACACATTTGTAATCAAAGATGATGCAGAAATGGTACAAGCTAAGCTGCACATAATTTTCTCAATTAAACCAGTACTTACACAACCAATCAAGGATAAGTTACCGAAGATGAGCTCTTCCATGTGTGTATACCAATTCAACTGCTTATGTGGAGCTAGTTACATAGGCCGTACTCAGAGGGCTTTATCTTTGCGTATTCGTGAACTTGTACCAGCATGGTTGGGAAAAGGAGTCACTAAATCCATTAACAGCACCATGCTTCTCACTTGGTAGATAGGGAACATCATATCAAAATAGAGGAAGCTTTCTCTGTTTTATATCAAGTTCCGAAAAATCTACCTCAAGGAGCTAGATTACGATTATTCTACATAGCCGAAGCCATCTTGATCAACTCCAGAAAACCAAACTTAGGTATCCAGAAAAGATATATCTAGCCTCTATGTTTGACTTGGCCTACGACTGGATCACCGGATATCTAAACTAAATATTATAAACCTCTCCCCCTTTTTTTCCATCACCTCTATCTTAATCTTCACATCCATCATTCCCGATTCGTTTATCGCAATTACCTTGATAACACCCCTTTTATTACATATTATATTCACACAACAACAAGCCAAACACAGAAACGAAATTTCTCAGAGCTTAGAGCGAGTTATTCCGCATTTCTTTGGAAAATACTTTAGTTGTGATGTATACCAAATTTGAAGATCTAAAAAGAATATTAGCTGTTCAGTAGTTAGTCAACTATCTAGATACTGTGAGCCATCTGTTGCGTATACTGCAAAATGTATAATTGTTTCAAATGAATAAATGTTAACATTAATACAACAGCTAAGTAAATTATGTTAAATAGTACTTGTTCTCAATCCAATGGCTTTGCTTAACCAGGTAATTTGATCGATATATGGGGCATCATTTTTGCTAGTGAGAAATCTCTTGTATGAGGTCTGTTTTACTAAGTTTTTACTTTCGTTGTTGGCATTCTTGATGCTGTTAATCAGTCTTTATGAAATACGTGAACTATAATAATTTCATCTATATTATTTCAATATCTGATGTAGACGTGAAGGTTAGGATTGGAAAAGTAAGGACAGCATTCCTACAGTTGAAGAACATGTGGAACTCAAAACAAATGTCAACCAATATCAAAGTCGCAATCTTCAATACGAACATCAAGACAGTTCGAATGTACGGAGCTTAGACTGGGAGAACTACTACAATCATCATCAGAAGGATACAAGTAATTATAAACAGTTGTCTACACAAGATACTGAATATTTGTTGGCCGGATACCATCAGTAACAGTCTACTATGCGAGTGAACAAACCAGGTTTCGGCTGAGAAGAAAATTAGGAAAATACGTTGGAAGTGGATGGGACACACATTGAAGGAATCATCAAACTGCAACGCGAGGCAAACGCTAACTTGAAATCCTCAAAGGAAACGGTAAGGAGGAAGGCCAAAGAACATACTACGTCAGGAATGGGAAGCATACATGAAAAGAATGAATAGCAAGTGGAAATAAGTTGAAAAGAATGCCTAGGACAGAGATGGATGGACAGTGTTGGTGAGCGGCCTATGCTACTTCACAAGGGGTAAAAGGCGTAGGTAAGTAAGTAAGTATTGTTTTACTAACATTTCAATTGGAAACAAGACATTTTTAAAGGCAATGAATAAGAAGCCATTCCCACTAGCTTTGTTATTATAATCTGACTTAATAGTAGTGAAGCTGAGACATTTATTAGGCATTTATAAATACCTATCTTCAAGCCTAAGTTTAAAGGCCTACATAATTTAATAATTATTTCGTAACATCAACTGATAATTAGTTATATTTAATCCTTACATTATCAGGATGAAATCGAGATTTAAAATGGAAGAATGATCTATGGTGTAATCTAACATTTTTGCAAACTTTGAGATCCTACCTAAAGCAATTTAAGGCAACGACTTTAAATATTATTGTTGTTCAAGGAATTTCATTAGGATCTAAATAATTTCAAATTCTGCTTCATGGCCTAATTAGGAATCTTTCGAAAATTATAAGTAATAATTACAATCAAATGTGATGATTAAAATAACTAAATTCATAATTCCTTGAAAAAGCTTGGACCATATTGCCAGGCGAAACGTTGCATTTACTTCAAATTCATTCGCTGAGATTTTACAAATATATTATTCCTATTTAACTTAATTCAGTTTTTGAAATTTCTTATTTATCCACTTAAACTTTTTGTCGTTTAATCCAGCTGAATGTCATCTAATAAAGTTTTGTCTTCGAAGCTTTACTCGTATATCCTGGGACCACTGGGTGAGTAATGCAGTTGTTAGGAAACGGGTACTAGATAAGGATGGCAAATCAATCAATGAAGTAGTGAAACTCCACCAGCTGAGATGGCTGGGACACGTGTTACGTATGCCCAACCACCGACTACCCAGACGTGCAATGTTCCATGGTGTAGGAGTAGGTTGGAAGAAAACTAGGGGCGGCCAGACCAAAACGTGGCACAAATCCATCAAGTCACTGACAGGTGGACTGAGCCATGCTGGTAGGTGTAGACTACCTGGTTGGGATTCGCGAGATGATAGCAATCGATGATTAGAGACCTTGAATGATATGGCTCAAAATCGTTTGCAATGACGAAGGTGCATCCACTCTTTGTGTTCTGCCAAATTCTAATCTTCTGAATTCTTCATGTCCCTATCTTTTTCTCTTTCCAAATTTATTTCATTAGATTATATTTCTTCAATAACATCTTCAAACCCTAATCTTTCACATAATGCTTATACTCTTACTACTTCTACCACTATGGAATTTGAATCGACAACTGGATCTCTGTGTTAATGTGGTATGTCAACTCGAACTGATGTACGTATGTACAAAGTTCTACGTTGTGACTGACTGACTGAATAAAGTTTTGTAATCAATCACTGTTGTTGGTTAAATTGACCCGTGTTATTCTATATACTATCAGTCTACCCATGTTATTCGACGGAATTGATGTGATTCAAATGACTTGACTCTCTGAAATGAAAGGTGTTAGAAAGAAGAGTCAAGGAGCTCTGGCTTCTGGATCTATTTCCTCTGCTAAATTAGTGACTATTGTGATTAGTTTTCCAACACTCAAGTTTTTTAATTGTTTAAATAGATTAGCTGTTTGCTTCCCAAATAGGGCATCAATGACTTAGCTATGCAGATTATAGACTGCTACTCACATACAATTAGTAATCCCCCATGAAAAATGATATATTTTTTTAAACGAATTAAATTAAATCACGTCACGCCTACTTTAAAGTGCGCTTAGTGCAAACAGTTTATATGAATATATGTAGTCCACTGATTCTTTGATACATTAGTTATTGTTAATGTCTTGAATAATTATACTGTACATTATTCACACTTAAGTTATTTCTATCCGTTTCAAATAAAATAAGTAGTATTTAAGTGGTGTAAGTTTAGCATGAATATAATGCTACTCACTACTGACAAATAAACATTTTAACAAATATGTTACTGAGATGTTAATATTTATTTAATGACTCATTATAAACTATTCTGTACATCAATTAAATATGACAAATAGTTTCTGAACTTTATATTTTATAACTTTGTTGAGCTTATCCATCTTTTATTGACCGCTCTTAACATAGCAAATAGAACCACTGAAAGTGTGCTTATTTATTTTGTAATACTAAAGTCATCGGATGCCGGCTCAGTGGTCTATCGGTTAAGCGCTCAGGAGCGAGACTAGTAGGCCCTGGGTTCGAATCTCGTGAGGCGAAGTCGTGGATGAGCACTGCTGAGGAGTCCCGCAATAAGACGAAACGGCCATCCAGTGCCTCCAGGTTTTCCTTGGCGGTCTAGCTTCAATTGACTCACGCTTGTAACTTTGAAAACACTAAATCTCCACAAAACCCCTTCTAATAATAACATTGAAATCATAAAATAGAAGAGCTGCGTGTATTATAATTCAATATAAATGGATTCCTCTATTCATAATCACAAGTTAATTTTAGTACTATAAGATTTTTCTTGGTAGTAGATTTCTTAACTTAATGAAAATGGTTGGTTGATCAAGTTATCCTCATTGAAGCTTTCATATTTCATCTAGACAACATTGTCAAGATACAATTCAGATAGAACTAAGTTATGAGTTTTAATCCGTTAGTTACTAACAGCTTTTTTCTGTCAACGGTTAATTTAACTGTTTGTTTTCAACACTTGTCCCGTCACCGTCTGAACAAATATTTCAACTTTCTGTCCTCTTGATTTGATTCTCAACGTGATAGTTGGGTATGACTTTTTCCATTAGTTTTTCAAATGCATATGATAGACATAAAACTCCATGTTATAAGCAATAAATCTACTTTGTGCTGAATTGGATCTTGTTGTCAGAGTGGGAGATTTATAGATAGTGTTCGATTTTTAGCTTAAATCAAGAGCCCATTTTAACCAGATAACCGCCAAACATCAGAATGTCTCATTCAAGCATGATACTACTCAAGAGTGTACAATCAAGTTCCTGCCATTTATAGTATTAAGGAACTTTGGGTCTCGTGATTGACTCTTAGCCTAAAGTGTTGAGTCAGAGATGGGAACATATCATCTAAATAGTCAGAAAGTGAAGAATACTCTATGGTGCTCGAAAGTTCACGGCCGGTCACTGGTGAGGTCTATTGTGTTTATAGAAAAATAGTTTCACTCTAGGAGTAAATAGCTGTACACATTTTCCCAGCTTTTAACTATGATTTAGCTAAAGTCAGATGGGTAAGTAAATCGAAACATGATAGATGATTTAAAACTCTAAATATGTATCAACCAAATTCTGGCCTTGGTATCAAAGAGTATTTTTGGCAACATATGAAGTGTTCGCTAAAACTCATACGACTGAAATTTATCTTCCAAAAGAAATAACTTTGTAAGGTTTAATTATAGGAAATTAGTATTTACTGAGATCACAAACCGACCAGTGTTAGTCAACTTTTGAAAACCTGGAAGCACTGGACGATCTTTTTGTCCTAGTATGGGACTTCTCAGTAGTGTACATCCACGATCTCACACGTGGGACTAGGACACAGGACCCTTCGTTTCGCATGTGAACACTTAACACTTAAGACCACTAAGTCGACATCTAATGATTTTAATGTGTAACTTCAATCAAACTATTATGTTACATAATAATTACGGTAACTCAATATACGTGCATGATTTGTTTCGGGAATATTCAATAGTGAATTCCAAATAGAATCATTAGTATCAGTATTGATTTGTGTATAAAGCTGATGTGCTATAATTGGAAAAAAGTATGAATTTAGGAATTTTCGTCAACTCGACTAGTGTTATAAAGAATAAATAAATGTTCAATGGTCACTAAACTAATTGCAGAATATTGATGTGGATCAAGTTTGATGTTAATAGAATCATGTTCATCTGTAGTGCCGCGATTCGTTAATCGTTTACTTCGATAACCGTTATAATTCTAATCTTAACGGTGCGTAAAATCAGAAGACGAAGGATAGCAGCGACTACAGTTTATTGTCGAATAACTCAGGTCAGAAAGCTAACAACACCTGAGCGAATATCAACGAGCGAGTAAACAGGCGAATAAGCGAAGGAAGCGAACGAGGAGCAAGCGAACGAATAGCAAGCAATTACATAGGCAATTTATAGTCAAATTTAATAAGGGCACAGCAAAGCAAAACAAAGGCTGATAATAATATTTGCGTGCGTACACATATGGGTGAGGAGTATGAGTCATCGAGTGATATTTAAGTAGTCAACATTTCGGATAGAGCGTCATGTGCTCTAGTGGTATAACAGTGCAAAGATATATGCAAATTGTTACTATCCAAATGACGATGTCTGTTAAGTAAGTTAATAAAAAGGGCTTAACCAAAATTGACTATAATCGGAATTGATTATAGGATGGTTGCTACACATCTAACCTCTAAAAATTTATTTCCAAACTTAAAATATTGTACTATTTTACTTACTGAAAAACAAATATACTGTGAACTAAATGCCATATTAGAACACATCTCATAATATTATACTAGCGTATCTGTTAATTTTAGATCTACAATCGTCAGGTAATGCAATATAACTGTTCTGCTGTTTTTATATCAAAATGTATTTATGATTGCAGCGCCGTGCTTCACTAATCGTTCACCTCGATAACCGTTATAATACAAAACTTAACGGTGCATAAAAATCAGAAGGCAAGGAGAAGAGGCAACTACAGCTTTATTAACAAATGACGCACACTGGAGATGGCGGGTAAGCCAACTCGCTCTGATCAATCGTTAATCAATATTTATAGTCAGACAAGAATAAGTTACAGACATGCGATGAATGGGATAAGAAAGTGTACACATATACGCTCGTATAAAAATAGTCAGGGTTAATAAGCAAATAAATAAAAAGGTCAAAACATGACTCAGGATGGATAGGTAAATTGGCTTGCCCAGAAGCTAAAATAAGGTATTATGGGCTTGACATTATCAACCAACACTACATGATGCTCAGTCTCATATTATTAGACCTTGTTTTAATTCAAGCATATATGGAGAATTAATTTTTAAAAAATGGAATTTTATGATAATATGATATATTCTGGAAGTAATAACTTCAGAATTCGTGCCAGTTTACAGGAATAATCAGAATGATATAGATAAGTAATATTAAATGTAGAGAACAGATATGTGATATAAGATTGTTTCAAGTTTTCTGGTTCAAAAATTCCTTCAGTAATACATTTTTTCACATGTATAAAAGCAATAAAAGGAATCAGCTAGGAACTTTTATTTGTTTTTAGGTTGACAACCTATCGTGTTATGAACTGTATATCCAAAGTCATTTCTTGTGCCATAACGAATTGATTATAACCATCTATAACTAGAGAAAATAAAACAGAAACAGACAGTACGGAGCAAAAAAGGCAATAATTACTATGATAGGTTAGTCAAATCTACCATAATACATATGTTAAGTTATTTTATGACCTACTATTCGTGTTAGATACTGTTCAAATTAGTTAGGGATACTAGAGACAGTTTCAATGTAAAGTAACAGCAGGCAAGTAGTTTGACTTAGTGGATTGAGTAATAAGAACGGCTAAACATTAAGAGTTCCTATAATCTCATTTGTGAAATAAGATACATATACAGATGTAAGAACGTTTAATGCACTTTCGGATGAGAAGTAAGCGTCGAGGTAGCGAACAAACAATGGCAGTGATCTTATCTCACGGATAGATTGTGGTAGATTATTTCAGGGGCTGGAAAATTTACTGGTGTAGTGATTCATAAAGACAGGTGATTTAGAGTGTGTTTGTTTCATTAACGAAAAGGAGTTATGGATGCTAAAAATAGGAGTTTCTGCATATTGAACTACTTCACTAGATGTAAAGTATTGTTTATTTACTATTTTGAAGAAAAATATTAAATTTAGTTAAAGCCACCTCTTTCAAAAAGGGACCAGTTCAAGTTTATTACATCTGGACTTATAATTAAAGGTACAATCAGTACCAATATTACGAAATATATAAACCTTCTCTGAACGGATTCCAACCTTAATTTATCCTATATGAGAACACTACTAAGAATAAATGTGCAGTATTCTAGGAGTAGTCGAACGCATACCTTATACATTAAAATACTTGACTCGTTGTTATAGAGGTTATAAATCATGCAACCCATAAAACGTTGGTACTTGGAGGTCTGTTTCGACAACGTTTCTGTAAAGGACAAATTATAGGAGTACCCAAGTCCTAAATCCACTACTGACCATAAGAGACTGGTAGTTAATTATTTCGAAAGCTTTAGAAATGCAAAAGTATAGCATTAAGACTTGATATCTTCGGTTACGTTGAGTAAGGTCTGAATTAAAAAAGTCAAAGTGTCAGATCATACAAGATCTCTTTTCAAGAAATCTATGTAGAGAATCATCCATAAATTCTTCAGTGAGTAAATGGTTAAAGAGTTCACCACCGACAGTCTTTTCAGTAATCCTAGAGACAAATAGAGTAATAATTATGAACAGATAATTGTTCATGTTAGTCTTATCTCCAGATCTGTAACGTGGTATAATATGTGCGTTTTTCCCATAGTAAAGGTAATTAGCTATTTACAGAGAGAGAGAAAGAGAGAGAGCAAACACCTTAACAAGAAAAAGTGAAACATCTGACCCACCGTATTTTTAGGGAAAGGATGAAATCCCGTCTAATCCATGACTTCCTAAAACCTTAAGGAAGTTTATAGCCTTACTAATATTTAGGTAAGTGAAAGGGAGATAGATTTCGTAAGGTTACTAGTCAAATACAGTGTTAGTAGGAAGCTCAATATTGTTGGAGAAAGTAACACTGAAAAGGTTTGCAATAGTTTTAAAGTCATTTTTAAAAGTCCTACGCATGCTGAGTTCTTTTAACCTGTTTATTGAGAAAGAGAATTAGGTTTTGCACTTTTGAGCTATCAACTCCTCATTAATCCAGACACTATATACCGCCTAAAGATTATTAGTTTGTCAATATTACTTGATGGATGATTAACGTCGGTTAACTGCATTGGTCAAACGATACTGTCTATGTGAACACTTTGCTCTGAATAATCAAAAATAGCCAATACATTGATAAGAGAATGATCAAATGTAGCTTTGAATAACAACAACAACAGAAAAATGAATATACTTGACAATGATATTACATATGTACAGTAAGTTATTGGCTAATTGAATTTTTATCAAGTTGGCGTTTAAAATGATAACCATTGAGTGGATAAACCCAGCTAATTCATCTCGAATAGTCATTTGGGATCATACTCTTAGCAACAGATCAAAAACAAACGTTCGTTTATTTTAATAAGCAGCTTACAATTGAGCTCTTTATCATAATTGATTAATTTTTGATCAAGCAATTTCAAATAGTACATTATAATCATAATGTTACAATATTTTAAACATTGACCACATATATTAGGTTCCATTTTGAATAGTGAATTGTATCAATGATTCTTTATTATTTTCTATCATATTCTATGTATTAACTTCGATATCAGTTAGCTTGTGATGATATGATCATCACAATAATGAAATTATTTGTAGTCAAGTATTGACATACATACATAATATCCATAATATGAAACTAACACTGATAGTACTCTCTTACTCACTTTTTCACTATATATCTTTCTATTGTACTCATATATTTTTTTTGTAAACCATTACATCTAATATTGTATTGTTATGATTCTATGTTATAACTATACTATGAAGAAAGTGAAAGTCATTGTCTAGTTATATGACTAGTTCAATGAATATATATATTTCTTTGTTTTAAGAAACCCACCATAAAGGTGAAGCACAATTGTAACATTTTATTCGTAATACAATATTTATTTAGATGATAGAATATTACATTAAGTTTTCCATTCTGATTTGGATATGATTCTTTGTTGTTGCCATAGTTTCAATCTATTCTGTTATATATTTGATGTATAATACATTACAATTATTAGAACTATGTTACGAAAATTTTAGAAAAAAAATGCGTGGTTGTTAACTGAAACTATAGATTGGTGAATTCTTAAATTTATTGATCATCTGTCTGTATTTCATTTTAATTGTAGTGAATTTTAACCATATTCGTAATGTTACGATTTATATTATTGACTGTTTATGTATTTAAAGGAGATGATTATTATGTTTATTTTGGCTAATATGTAGTTAATTATTCGTTAAATATCATATTGTGTTTGTTGGGTTTCTAGTGATTTATATATAGATGGTTTGTTATGAAAGAAATATTATTAATAACCATTGTAATTCATTTATCAATAGTTGTTGATTTGCGTGGTTAATAAGAGAGTATACAAACGTTGTCCAACCTCTTGTGATCTGTCAATAAAATGGGTAAAACGATGATAACTGGAAGTTTTGATGGAGTTTTGTTCTCTGAGCTGGATGGTTTGGTCGTGGAACTTTCATCGTCCTTTTGAACGACATCATCAGTACAAACTTCAGTCGAAGTGTTTGGATTTCGCCACATGTGGTTCACAGCTTGTCCTGTGCACCTCGATGTTGATTGATTCTTGTTGACCTTAAATCTGTCATTGTTTATTTCTTTGTTTTGGTTGTAACTCCCATTTTTGTTCCTATGTTTCTGTATAATTTTCCTGATTGGTTGATAAATTGGATTGATTTCAATGTGCTTGTTTATTGCTGATTGACCTGGTAGTATTTACTAGAAGTATTTACTCTTCATGATGAGTTTCAACTAATTCCTAACTCAAGTTCAGGGCTATCTTCTGATTACCTTCAATTCCTAAAAATTAGACAAAGTAAGGCATCATGTTTAGTCTTTGACCATATTGGAAGATGACCAACAGAAGTAAATCATTATTTAACATTAGATGGCGTAGTGTTGGTTCACATTAAGTGATTTATGTCTTACAGGTCAGTGTTAATACTTATGAGCAAGACAGCTGATATCATCATTTAGAGTCCTACGATAAGTATCAAACTCGTGAAGAATACACAAATGCTCTGAAGATTAATCGTAACTAGCTTAAAACCAAAATTCAAGTACTTTTTATCAATTACATCAATAACATGAAAAATAATTATTATTTTCAACAAACGTTTCAACATACCCAACTACGTTTATTTGTGAATAACAAGTACATTACAACTATTAAATGAGACGATCACGAAAAATAAGTTTAAATACATTTATTGAACCAAATGTTTCACAATGTGGTTATTAAATAACTGAATAGTATATAACTAGTCATACTGAATACGTTTGTCAGTAAACCCCCTTCTGCTCATTAGTGACTGGTTCCAAGAGGTATTACCTGGAGTTCTAGTGAGAAGCAGTAATCAGTAGAGTTCAACCACGTCTGTTGGGAGATATCAACTCACTGAAGACATTGGTGAATGGTTGCTCAATTTTGTGGATTGTTTGAAGTTAGACATTAACATCATTGGATGCCAGCTCAGTGGTCTATTTGTTGAGTGCTCCGGCGCGAAACTGATAGGTCCTGGGTTCGAATCTCGTGAGGCGTGATCGTGGGTGTGCACTGCTGAGGAGTCCCACAATAGGATGAAACGGCCGTCCAGTGCTATCAGATTTTCCATGGTGATCTAGCTTCTATTGACTCATGATTTCAACTATATTCAGATTTGTAAATCTTAAAAAGCCTACATTGAAAATAAATAAATAGTTATATCAGATGATGTATCACATTTACGATATAATATTCCTCTTAATAATTAATGTATAAAAATTGAAAGATAATCGGATGATTATTAAAGACCTTTTAAGTTCCGAATTCAATTGACTTGTATGCTGGAAAATAGAATTGTGCAGATATTAATGGTTTAACTATAAGATGAAATTAAATATCAAATAGAAAATTGATTTTTTTTTCTTCAAATCTTCACTTGTAGATTGTGAAACGTGTAGAAATATTTTATTTTATTATTTTCTAAGAATCATATGATCATTGGGAGATCATAATACTGATAATTGGAAATTTTTTACATTGAGATACGATTTTTACATAAACCAGTGGATATGTCATGAAGACTATATATCATTAACTGGTACTTAATACTAGCTGACGTTTAAATTTATGGTCAGATCAGGCATCTTCGTAGAATATAAATAGAGAATGGCATAAATACTTTTGACAGTTATGTAAAAATATTTTACTGGTGGTTCTTTTTAATGAAATGGAAATATGTTGATGATTACAATCCAGGATACCATAAGTGCAGATTCATCATGTATGAATGTAACTGACTTATTGATCAGTTACTTGTAAAATCTTGGGAACACGAAACTGTTTATTGTTCTTCAATATAAAAAAATCACATTTCGTTTGAGTTACTTATAGCAAATTAGTTATGAGAAGTTATGCATCATAGAAAGTAAAAGTTCTTTAAATATAGTTTACTTCACCTGTTTAAGACATTGTTCTATGTCCTGTTACTACTATTTATATCTATCAGTTTATACATTACTGTTCAAAGAGATAAATTAAGTCTATCCAACAACATAATTTAACCAGGTAAAACGATAACGTTTCGATTCTTGAACATTTAATTGATTTTATCATAAAACTTAACTGGTATACCGATATCAAGATTACTATTATAGAAATAGTTTAAATCTTTTAAGGTTTATTTGTTTTCAACTCTATTCAGTAATAAATCATGAAATGAAATCTACTCCTTATACTAATAAATCCATAACCCAAAATTTGTCTCTACCTTGGATCTAATCTATTAATATAATTTTGATTATTACCATTCTTCATTTTTTGCTTAAAACATTTCACTTAATCATTTATTGAGTTCCTTTTAATATTCCCCACTCATAATTGTTTTCTCTATAAAATGAATTCACCTATATAGCATAAAGTTTCACTGATGGTATGAAAATATATTTCTCTTATTTACCTTAATACATTTACATTATAGAGCATTAATTTGCTATATTACGTTTATTTAACTTTATATTTTTGTCACTTCGGACGCCATCGCATTATCCACTCAACTACTGAGTCCTGATAGCCACATGCTTGTGTAATGGGGTGGGGTTTAAATTAACTTGGTATTATTTGTTTGAATCTTACCATTGATGTTTAGGACTGCAACTGGTCAGTCTCTAATTGGCATATGTGCATACTGTGCATATTGCCTCGATATAGCCTTGAATCACAAGCATGGTAAGTAAAGGTGGTTAGTGACTAGGAATGGAATCCAGGACGCGCGTTTCGTCCTATCAGTTTTCATAACTGTTAATCAGCATATTTATTTGAAGTGATATCTTATCTTAGAATAAAATTTATATTTAGTATTCTAATCACAATGAATAAATTAAATTTAGACAAATATTTACTTTCATTAAGTTAAAGTAACATTAATTATCAGTAAGATGAGAAGAAGCCTAGACGATTACATTCTCAGTTGTAAAATTTAAAAACAACTTTTACAAGTCATGAAATTGGGTTGAAATATGATTGTTATTGTTCTAAGTTTTATCAGATTTTTTTCCAGTATAACTGGTCTAACTGATTTAATAACTAAACAGTTATTGAAATCTATACAGAATACACGATAACTAAACTATATGAACACTCATATAATCAGCTAATTATTGAAACCCGTAATAAGAATGAACTTTCAAAGTTCATCTCATTCATATCCTCCTACAAAAGAGAGTTTTACAAGGTTTATAATTTGTCATGTCTATCACCGAACATGATTTCACTCAGTTAATTAAAGAGTAGTTAAGGTCATTTCAGAGCTCAACTTAAAAATATGGGAGGTTCATTCGAACTAAATAAGATTTTATTTAATTGAAATAACTCATTGCGTCATTGAATAAAAAATAAAGAGAATTCAGTGAAAAATATTTTCCTGTCGACAAAATCATTTACTTAAGCTGTACGTTCGTATTTATAGTTCTATGGTAAATATATGTCTATAGAAGGACAGAAAAGATTGTATCATCAAATGATTCGAGACTCATATTATCAAATGAGGTTACGCAATAATGAAGGAGTAAAAGAAGAATATAAGGGTGGAAATAATTTATGGGTCAGAATTATGAGAGACTTATATTTACCATACAATTATAAATACGGACGTACAGCTTAAGAAAATGATTTCATCGAAAAAACGTTTCTCTTCGCTGACTCCTCTTTCTTTTTTAATCATACATTGGTTTCCACAACCGTAACATTATGTTTAAACCTATGTAATTGTTAAAAATATTCAAGTTCTTACCAAGACTTTCTCAATCCCTTTAAAGTATGGTATGTAACCTATATACTTTAATATAACTCATCTTTTAGTTGACATATTAATGAGTCTTAACTATTTTCATCAACACTTGAATTTACAATGTTGTTATGAAACTTAGAAACCACTTGATTGACATCGTTTTTTATTATTATCGAATCTTTGAAGAATTATTTCTCTTATAGTTGAAATCATGAGTCCCATTGAAGCTATACCACCATGGAAAACCTGAAAGCACTGGACGGCCATTTCGTACTATTGTGGGACTCGTCAGCAGTGTGCATTCACGATCCCGCCTCACGAGATTCGAACCCAGGATCTATCAGTTTCGCGCGCGAGCTCTTAACCTCTGGACACGTAGCAGGACGGCATCCAACGGTGTTAATGTCTAACTTCAACCAATCCACGATTTGGAGGAACCGTTCACCTATTGTCTTTAGTGAGTTGATATCTCTACAACAAACTTGGTTGAACTCCACTGGTTACTGCTTCTCACTAGAACTCCAGGAAATATCTCTTGAAGTCAGTCACTAGTGAGGATATGATTATTATAAGAAGGGGGAGGAGTCCCACAAAAGGACGAAATGGCCATCCAGTGCTTCCAGGTTTTCCATGGAGGTATAGCTTCAATTGACTCATGATTTCCACTATAAAAATCACTGAAGTCTCCACAAAAGCCCCTTCTAATATTATTTCTTTGTCAACAATTATTTTCTTTTTTTACATGTCCACTTTTATTTGAATATTCGTATCCAAAACATTTGTGACCGATACTTATAACTGGAATAGTTTATGTTAAAATTAAAAATCTTAGGGTCAGCTATTACAATAACTTTTAGTTAAGTACTGTGCATTGAAACATAGAGTCATTCCCTTTAGCAATTCTAAGACAATTCCAATTAGTTTTATCAATTTTGTGAAACATTATTTTATTTACTGTTAATGTTCACATGAATAAGCAAGAAATTAAATTGAAATTATTTGAAGGTATCCAATCAGGAGGTTACAAGCAAAAAAAAAGAATATCAGAAACGTGAATGAAAAAGGATGAGGTTATAAAGGGTGCACATCAATGACATTGAGTATCAAAAAGGTGATCATCAAAAGGTTGCATATCAATAAAAGTGAGGGCTTAAAAGTGGAACAACATATTAAATGTGGAGAAATCTGTTCTTTTCGCTTTTTAATCCTCGGTACTACCAATAAGCAAAATGTAGTTGTCTAAACGTCCAATGAAAAGCCCATCTTTAACAAATACTGTAATTCTTTAAATCTGGCAACAAATTGTTATTTTTATTACCTAATTCAGATTTTCTCGTATGTCTATTCAGAACAGTTAGGAGATATTTTGTCTTGAGGGATGTTTCGAAAATATTTCGGAAATGTTTGAAGAATTTCATTATGAAGAAGTTTTAAATTCGAAAAACATGTCATCCTTTAAAAATCAACATGTCATACTCGGTATGTTTTCCCGAAAATACTTCTTGTGTGCTATCCAGAGAACCTGAATGAACGTTTATTCTGTGGATTGTAAACGTCCGTGATAATAAAAGCCAAATAACTAGGTTTTATTTCATGTTAATTTGATAAACAGGTGTACCTCATGCAATTATAACTATTATCATAAGACTAACAGTTGAATACATAAGTCAGATAATCATTTATTTCAGTTAAATATCATGCTCAAATTTATGTTTGATAAGCAGTAAAGTTTAAACAGATTTTCAAATTAGTCAGCTTAAAGAAAAAACGCAACAACATTACACTAATATCTTATAAATAATTCCTCTTCTGTGACGTTGGCAGTTCATTGTTTCGAACCTGAGCTATGTGTGCAAAAGTGTTGTGTCAAGTCGTCACCATATCATGACTATAAGACCTTATTTTTCACACACAGTCAATCAGTCATTGATATTTCTTCCCATTACTTTAGATTTTAGTCATTTATTGTTACTACCTTCAGGTTTGTTTGACTTGTTTTTCATTTTTATCATACTTCTGAAGTGGATAATTATCTTTTACACCTTTGGTCTTACTATTTTTCTTTCACACAATATTATTTTGATCTTTGGATTTGCGTACTACGCTTTATAGTTTTCGACAGACTAAGAGGTGTAATAAACTTAAGCATGAAAGGTACATAGATACAGTCCAAAAGGGCGATTCATTAATACAGTAAAATAATCCCAGCAATATATTAACTGATTGAATATGATAAATCGAAATAGAGCATGAAAAGGGGGAAACATCAATTTAATATTAGATGTAAATGTTACTAACATCACAAAATCTTCGTAACAGAGTTCAACATTTTCATATGAATACATTCAAATTATGTACTATTCCATGTGGATAGTCTAGTGTCGATCTGTCTTCGGAACCTTCTACGACCAGGTTGGCTTCTAGTGACACCTCCATACACATCCTCTCTAATTTCTGTTGCTGGATACCTGCAAAAGTCAGTTATATATATATAAATTCTGAAGCATTTAAATCTGACTCCAGTTATATCGTATAAAAATATTATTGAAACATATATCTCAGTTACCCTTGTATATAATTATCTTCTTAAATCGCGTTAGTAAATAATGGAATTAACGAAGTCAAATACGAGAATGAAGTTTCGAATAGATATATTTTGTACATTCGTTGATCCGAACAAACATTCGGAATGAAAAGTGAGAAAGAAAAGCGAAATGGAGAAGGCCAGTGACCCGACTTCTTTTGATAAAACAAAATTCAATGTTTATAGTCAGACAAAAATGAGCTGTAGACATATGATGAATAGGATAAGCAATGAATACACATACGCTTATATAAAAACAGTCCAGTTTAATAAGCGAATAATTAACAATATCAAAATGTAGCTTGTAAAAAATAAATAAATTGGTCTATCTGAAAGCTAGAATAACCCATGTGGTCTTGACATAGTACTAGACCCCACGGTATCTTCCAATTTTTGGAACTCATTTGCTTTGAGTTTCTATCTTTTCGTATAATTTCTGCTCATATAGAACTGTGGTGAAATAATTTAATCCTTTTACAGTGATTATATAACTAATGATGACAACTATCCTGTTCATCCTATCGTATATAATAACGTGCTTATAAGTCTATTAGAATGTACAACAAGTCATCTAAGCATCCTATAAATAAATATAAATAGTATTAACAGCAACAAGACGTAACCCCATTGTATCATGCATTTCAAGTGATGGATGATCGGGATCGATCAAGTATGAGATGAGAAATTAATTAACTATGATGGTAATTAACTATAAATTGCAATTATACTTTACCAATTTCTTTATGTATTCTTTCCTTATGAAACTTTTTTAATTTTGATATTTACCTTTAATTAATTAAACTGCTCTAATATTAACTGCCAGATGAATCTGTATACAAAAAATTCTATTTATCCCTATTATGTATTCCTAGCATTCACTAACCAAGCTTTATTTTCTGATCTTCTGTGGACTAGTAACACTTAGGATACTGGGGGATCATAATCATACATATTATCGATTCGCGTTTCATCATCATTAATATTATTATTATTAGTATTGTTATTATTATTATTATCATTTAGAATCCCTTTCCCATAACTGTACAAATTCTGTAGATCCTATCTCCAACAGAGGCCTGCGACTAGGATTTGTCAAGGATGAGCCACTGTTCTGAGTCACCTCGATGTATATTTGGAAGTTTACTCGCTCTTATGAAGGTTGTTATATTGGCCACACAAAGCGTACTTTTTTGTAAATGCACACTGAAGCACTGTCCAGCATGATCATCGAAAAGCGAACCCAAATCAGTTAGTAGTTTATTCGTTGAATACTCAGTCAATTCTGATCGCCTAACTCCACCAGAAATCTCATTCAGAATTATTCAAAAGGTAAAACGAAATAGTTCGAAAGGAAGTCGAATTAGAAACTAATACATTGAGGAAGATTCGGTGACTCATTAGTGAAACCTAATCTTTGTATTCAGAAACAGTATATCCAGTTAATTAGCTTACCATGGTTTTAACATCCCCTAGATAGAATCGACAAGTATATATTTTCATCATCTTTCTGTACTATCAAAGTGGACAATCATCTTTCATATCTTGGTTCCATATCATAGTTTAACATGCTTGTTGATATTATTTTATCTTCCTAAAAATCATCAAGTGGATGATACTTAATATCTCTTTTCGATGTGTTATTTCAGTCTTGTAACCCATTAACCATTACATAACTTTTAATTCTGATTGACTAATAATACCTCTGTTAATGACTCAATGATTTTTCATTTATTTCACAAACCAACGTATGTAATAAATAATCATGAATATGATTATACAGCTTTAGTAAATGATATCGTCCAAACAAAAACTTTTTTCGCCGAAACATCTTCATTTTATTTAATGGTTCGGCGAGACTATAATTTATGGACGACCTTTGAACGAATCTTAAGTGACCTTAAGAAATGTTAACCAATCAGTACAGTCAGCATAAAATAAAAATATATTACATAAAACCAAAGAATTAAAGTGGATACACTTCTTGTATATGGTCCAAAAACTTGTCAAGGTTAGAAAAAAGGTTCAAAGGTTCCGAAATCGTAATGCATAAGGTAGAGAAACTCATCCATATGGCTCCATAGTAGTCAGTCTCTGGAGCCATGATAAGGTCACAAAAAACCCTCACAGCCTCGACCACATAGCTTCATTATTGTTTGTGTGTACTCCGGTTGTGTAAGTTTATCATTCTTATTATGGGTATGTCCCCACAATACTCATACCACTGAACAGCCGAAGCTTCAGTAACATCTGCGATTATTGCAGCCAATATTACTGGTGCTTTTGTTATACAGTTTGCGGGAATTGTTATAATATACCTTAGTCTCAATCTGAATTGAGCGAAAAAGGTTCCTATTCTAGCAAACGTCTTCCTTCAATATATATTACATCTAGGGACAACATCACGGTAGTCTGCACAAGGTCTACAAGTCATTTAATTGCCGCAATTACAAATACAGGAACTTCTTAGTAGTTTCATTTGTTGTAGCCGCTTAATTGTTAAGTCTTCTCTAAAATCCTCTGGTAATCGATCGTACATTAGCATCAGGTACTGAAACTGGCGCCGTCACCTTGAAATCCGTCAGGCTCTTCTGATTGGCTCGTCCATAAATTAAAGTCTCGCCAATAATTCAATTAGTTTCCATAGTTGGTAAAAAATTTAATCGTTTATTAATAACATGTTGTTAATTCATGATAATGAAATCCAGTGAAAGCACAATCTTTGTCCTAACGGTAAAATAATTATTATTCTGCTGAATTAATTCAATACGCTAAGAACTTCAAAATATAAATGGTATTTATATTCTGACTACTTCTAAGTAGGCAATTAATATAAAAAAATAAGTCATGGATTAGAAGGTTTCTTATAATTTTCTTAATTTGAAATCTTATAGTTGACATCATGAGTCACATGAAGCTATACCACCATGGAAAACCTGGAAGCACTGGAAAACCTGGAAGCACTGGATGGCTATTTCGTGCTATTGTGGGACTTCTTAGCAGTGCACATCCACGACCACGCCTCGCCAGATTCGAACCAAGGACCTATCATTCTCGCGCGCGAGCGCTATGCCTCTAGGCACGGAGCCGGCATTCAACGGTGTTAATGTCTAACTTCAATCAATCCAAGAAATAGAGTAACTATCCACCATTTTCTTCAGTCAGTTACTATCTCAAAACAGACCTGGCTGATCTCCACTGGTCACTGTTTCTCACTAGAACTTCAGGAAAGACCTCTTGAAACCAGTCACTTGTGAGGATGTGATTATTATCAGAAGGGAGAGGAGTCCCACAATAGGACAAAACGGCCGTCCAGTGCTTCCAGGTTTTCCAGGGTGGTATAGGTTCAGTTGACTAATGATTTCAACTATAAATTTACTGAAATTTCCACAAAACCCCCTTCTGATAATTTGAAATCGTTTTAAATATATAGCACAATATTCTTACATCAGAAAAGAAATTTGAATTCATAACATGATCAGTATATTGCGAGAAATTCTTGTTACATTCTAGAAAGAATTAATATGAAGACACTGAATTGTGTGCAAAAACGAGATGGTGACCTGTTTTTTTGGTCAGTTCGTCAGACATTTACATAAGTAGTTTAGTAAACAATACTCAAGTACAACTTTTAAGGTATGTATCAAACGTTTGATATTTATAAATATTGCGATATTTGTAAATATTTGTAATATCCCAATGAGTAGAAAAATTAGATTTTTTGACGTTTCATGACTCACTGTAAGCCAATTCTTCGGAGAATACATAAGCAAATCAAAATTATTCCAAGCTTAAATAGTTCATAGGAACAACGCATAAATATTATGTGCGATCAATCAAAAAACAGGTCTGAACAAGTCAACGGCATGTCACTTCCGTGATGGTGATTTATAAGCGATATATATGTTAATTCGTGTGTATGTGTGCAAGGTCAGGGATGAAAAAATGTGACCTTTTGGGGCGAAAGGATGGAGATTAATTTGTACGTACGATAATATTGTGAAATGTGAATAACATACGATGGATGTATAGTGACACCTTTTCTACTGAGAGCGATAGGATTAAGCATTATATAGAAAGCTTCAGCTACTATCCTTTCTTTGTAGTTGGAAAAACCTTTTTGTAATATTTTTATGTTTTTGAAGTCGATTCGGTGGTTGTTGAAAATGGCGTGAACTGCTATTGCCGATTTAATGTGAAGTTTATGCAGTTTTACAAGATTATTAATTATTGCAGTTATGAAGAGAGCAAGTAAATAAGTACGGTGATCGAAATCATAAAATCAAAACTGATATTGAACGTCTTTGTGAAAACAAATGGCAGGATAGTTTTTATCATAGATTGAATAGACAAGATTTTCTTGGAACGTTTTAAAATCTGTGTCAAGAATTCTTTATCATCAACAAACAAATAGTCACTGATTAAGGCGATTATTATTATGTGAAGTTCCGAATAATGAACTGACATTGGCTAGATCACCAATGGAACTAAGATGTACTGGACAGCTATTTTGTTCTATAACAGAACTCTATCTGGGCTCAAACTCTGGTCTTCAGGCCTTATGGCGAACACTTAAACTTCATGACCATGATTTTACATTCAGTTGTCCATATTTTAAACTTTAAATTTAACAGTTTTCACAACGTAATACTCGGACTTCTAGTGGAAGTCGATAACACTGGCGTTGAACCACCTTCGTTATGAGACATAACAGCAGTGCTATTCGATAACAGATGAACAGTATTACGAATTATTTTTATTATAATATGAAAGTTTGATAAACTCATAAAGCAATAAAAAGTGTCCTATGACAATGTAAAATTAGCACAGTTTTCTTTTGTAGATAATGACTAGTTTCTGTATTTTTGGTTATGAATAATAAGCCCTGTTTCTTTCAATATAATTCTCTTACTTTGATTGCTACAAACTTTTCCTTTGAATAATACAGAAACTTCAGGGAAGGAATACTAGGTATGTTGGATATGTTATATTCCCCGCTTATATTAAATCTACTAAACATGTATGGTTGAATGAGATAATGTTGTGATAAACGTTTCTGTCTTAGTAAGCAGAGATGGATAGTGGCTAGCAGTGGAATCCAGGACGCGCGTTTCGTCCTATTTGGGACTCGTCAGCTGGATGTACCTGCATCTCAGAGTTGATGTTCACTCTGGGACTCGAACCCAGTACCCTCGCTTCAAACGCCATCGCGTTATCCACTCGGCCACTGAGTCCTGATAGTCACTTGCTTGTGCGATGGGGTGAATTTTAAATTCATTCAGTATTGTTTGTTTGAATCTTCCCATCGATTTGTTAGGACTGCAACTGGTCAGTCTCTAATTGGCATATGTGCATACTGTGCGTATTGCCTCAATATATTTGAATGTTAGGATTACTATATGTGCCTCAACCTGGATATTCGAAACAATAAATACATCACCTATTTTCTTCAAAGGATGAGGTTAGTACATTTACTATTTAAAGTAGAAAACGTTTGACAAGATGAAGACATCAGGAAATTTTATTTACAACGGACGGCGTAGACAGAAAAAATACTAGTTGGATCAACTATGCGATGTAATAGATACGATAAAACGTTTTTGGAAACAAAGAAGCTCTTCACTATGTATCTTGTGGAGGTTTAAATAAAAATGTATTATTGCTCAGCAGGATGGAAGTATGTCT
>NW_017386022.1:235282-241921 GCF_000237925.1 Schistosoma mansoni
AACACACCGATGGGAAGATTCAAACAAACAATACTGAATGAATTTAAAATTCACCCCATCGCACAAGCAAGTGACTATCAGGACTCAGTGGCCGAGTGGATAACGCGATGGCGTTTGAAGCGAGGGTACTGGGTTCGAGTCCCAGAGTGAACATCAACTCTGAGATGCAGGTACATCCAGCTGACGAGTCCCAAATAGGACGAAACGCGCGTCCTGGATTCCACTGCTAGCCACTATCCATCTCTGCTTACCATGCTTGTGAATTAAGGCTATATTGAGGCAATACGCACAGTATGCACATATGCCAATTAGAGACTGACCAGTTGCAGTCCTAACAAATCGATGGGAAGATTCAAACAAACAGTACTGAATGAATTTTTCTGTCTTATTTCATTATTAAACTACATCAATGCGATTATGATAGAAACTATTTTTTTCTGTTTGGTTTGATGTCACTAATCACGATTGTAGTGACATAATATTTAAAAATGATACGTATGAAGTCAGTTAGAAAGGAACATATTTGACTTAACTGTTAAACTTAATTGTTCATGGCTGTATTCCACATGAAGTCACATTCAAAACGCTAGCTAGTTTCAGATTGGTATAGTCAATCTGTGTTTATTGTATTCAACCATCTAAAGCTTTACATGGTTGATATTGTTATTTCATGACTGTTCAGTTGATTTCATTTTATTTCAGTAGAATTATTCCAGAATAAAACTCCTCCTGTAGCTCTTCTAGAGTTACTGCTGGTCCCAAGTTCACACAAAGGGGGAGGGTTGGGCTTGGGGTTGGCGACCCAACTAACTCGCTAAAAATGGAACGTCCGGAAAATGTGGGATACCGGGAAGACCAGTCAAATAGCAATGGAAATGAGGAGATATAAATTGGCAGTAATCGAAATCAGCGAAACCCATTGGACACAAATTGGATAACAAAGGCTAGATACGGGAGAGATGCTGCTGTGGTCCGGTCACGAAGAGGAAAATGCTCCACACACTCAGGGAGTTGCTCTAATGCTGTCCAGAGAAGCACCAAATGCACTTGCAGGATGGGAAGCTCATGGATCCAGAATTATCAAAGCATCATTCAAAACAAATAAGGAGGTGATCACAATAAATGTTATGCAATGTTTGCACACATCAATGATAGCAACGACAAAGATAAAGATCAGTTGTATGAGATGCTGCAATCAATTATAGCTAAGTGCTTGTAGTGCCGTAAATCTGATTCCCTTTTTGATCGTACGTACTGACTATCCTCGTATGTAATAAATGACTTTATCCGTGTTGGTGAATAACGGAGTTAAATAAGTCAAATACGAGAATGGATTTAGAATACATATATTTTCTACACTCATTGGTCTGGCCAGGGAATCAGAGTGATGAGGCGAATAGATGAGAGCGGAACAAAAATGACGCGCATTGGAGATGGCTGGGAAGCCAACTTGAGAGTGAAGCGAAAATAATGAGTATTGGAGATGGCGGGGATTGCCAACTCATTTTAAGCAAGCGTTAATCAACATTTATAGTCAGGCAAAAATGAATGGCAGACATATGATGAATAAGATACGAAGTGTGCATACATATACGCTCATATAAAAATATAGTCAAGGTTAATAAGCGAATAATGAACAAGATCAAAATATGACTCATAATGGACAGGCTAATTGGCTTGGCCAGAAGCTAGAATAAAGTATATGGACTTAACATATAAACTGATACTACATGCTCAAGAGAGGACTTCACCATCCTGATGGGACATCTAAACTCTGAAGTCGGAGTGGACAACGCAGGATGCGAAGATATAAGCGAACGACATAGACTACGAATAGAAATGAAAATGGGGAGAGATTTCTAAAACTATGTGCATTCAACAAATTGGTTATAGGCTGCACAATATTTCCACACAAACACATACACAAAGCCACATGGATTTCACCAGACCACACCACAGAGAACCAGATAGATCGTATTTGTATCACAAAAACATTCCGAAGGACAATGGAAGATGTGAGGACCCGGAGAGGAGCTGACAGTTTCAGATCACCACCTGGTTGTGGTTGCCAAGATGAAACTGAAGCTAATGAAACACTTGACAACTGGACAAACAGCATTACAAATGTTCAATAGAGCCTTCCTTCTGGACGCTAACAAACTCAACGAATTCAAGATAACTCTCAACAACAGGTTCTAGGCTATACAGGATTTACTGAAAGAAGAAGAAACTACGATGGAGGACAACTGGAAAGGGATCAATGAGGAACTAACTTCAACGTGTTAGGAGGTTCTGAGTCGCAAGAAGCACCATCATAAGGAATGGATCTCTATGGGAACCCTTGACATGACTGAAGAAAGGAAGAATAAAAAGACAGCAATTAACAGCATTTGAACACGAGCACAGAAAGTCAAGGCAAAAGTAGAGTATGTAGTAGCAATCAGGGAATTGAAGGAGAGAATTAAAGCCGACAAGCGGAAATACATGGACGAACTAGCAACGACGGCAGAAAAAGCTGCAAGAGAAGGGAATATGAAATAACTATATGATACAGTGAAGAAACTAGCAGGGTGATATAGTTAACCGGAAAGACCAGTCCAGGACAAGAAAGATAAAAGACAATCACTGAGATTGAAGAACAGACGAAAAGATGGGTAGAATAGTTCGAAGGACTGCTGAATAGACCAACCCCATTGAATCCACCGGACATCGAATTAGCACTCACTGACCTTCCTTCATCTGTCACTCCACCAACGATCGAAGAATTCAAGATGGGCAACAGACAAATCAAGATAGGGAAAACAGCAGTACCTGACAATATACCAGCTGATGCACTGAAGTCAAACATTGAAGTAACTGCAAACATGCTCCACATTCTATTCAAGAAGATTTGGAAGGAAAAACAAATGCCATAGACATACTGGAAAGAAGGATACCTCATAAAGATACAAAAGAAAGTACATCTGAGCATATGTGAGAACTGCAGAGACATCACACTACTGTCAGTAACAGGAGAAGTTTTCAACAGAGTGTTTTTGAACCGGATGAGAGATTCGGTAGACACACAACCTAGAGGTCAACAGGCTGGATTCCGTGGGGATCAGTCGTGCACAGACCAAATCTCCACACCATGGATCATCGTGGGACAATAAATTGAACGGAGCTCTTCACTATACATCAACTTCATTGACTATGAGAAGGCGTCTGACAGTGTGGACCAGAGATCATTAAGGAAAATTCTTCGACACTATGGAGTTCCTCAGAAGATTGTCAACATTATCCAGAACTCATACGACGGACTTCAGTGCAAAGTGGTGCATAGAGGACTGCTGATAGATGCATTTCTAGTAAGGACCGGGGTTAGACAAGGCTATTTACTCTCCCTCTTCCTCACTCCTCTGTGATTGACTGGATTATGAAAACTTGTGCATGTGAGGGGATGCACGGAATACAATGGACATCTCAGATTCAATTAGACGATTTGGACTTCGTAGATCACATAACCCTTCGTTTTATAAGCGCAAACAAATACATACGAAGACAACTAATGTAGCAGCAGTCTCTGCATCAATAGGCCTCGACATACACAAAGGCGAAGGCAAATACAACAACGAGAACGCCAAGACAATCACGCTTGATGACGAAACTCTGGAAGAGGTGGGATCTTTCACCTACATGAGAAGCACCATTGATTAACAAGAACGATCTGATGCATATGTAAATGCGAGGATCGGAAAAGCAAAGACCGCATTTCTACAATTGAAGAACATATGGAACTCAAAACAATTGTCAAATAGTTTCAAAGTGAGATTCTTCAATACGAACGTCAAGGCGGTCAGTTATACTGCATGGAGCTGAAACGTGGAGAACTACTACGACCATCATCAGGAAGATACAAGTATTTATAAACAGTTGTCTACGCAAAATACTCAACATTGACAGGCTAGATACCATCAGTAACAGCCTTCTATGGGAGAGGATAAATCAGCTTCCAACTGAAGAGGAAATTAGGAAAAGACGTTGGAAGTGGATAGGACATACATTAAGGAAATCACCAAACTGCATCATGAGGTAAGCCCTAACTTGGAATGGTGAAGGGAAGCGGAAAAGCGGAAGGCCAATGAACAAATTAGGCAGGGAAATAGAAGCATATATGAAAAGGATGAATGTTAACCAGAAAGAATTGGAAAGGATTGCCCAGGACAGTGTTGGATGTAGAATGCTACTGGGCTGTCTATGCTCCTCCACGAGGGGTAACAGGAGTAAGTAATTCCAGAATAACCTAAGCCTAATAGTGGAAATTTTTCAACATATTATTAAGAATATAGTGTTTTTTCTGGTAAAAAAGAAAAAAACGTGGTTTGAATGTTTTCCTCATATTGTAGCTGTGACCGTATACATGTGGTTTTATCAATATAAGTGGAAATAATGTATATCATGTGAAAATTCATGTAAACAGTGAGATGTCTGAATATTCGTACGTATGATTTCCAGTTTACGTAGTTTATTCATACACATACATTGACGCAATACAACTTACCATTGTGCATACATATATACACATTAATCACATAGCTTATAAAAAATATTGTAGCTATAACGTATGAAGCGACAATGTAAGAGGTATTGTTTACGAGTCCAGAAAACAATTAATCAATTATTACAAAGTAAGATGTGTTTGTATGTGCTCAATTGCTATTACTATCTATATGTTTATATATTGATCTCATTTCTTCGTTTCTTTGGCAATTCATATAGCTTGTTTAAGTAAGACTAGACTAAGTTATTGTGAATTTATATATAATTGAACAGTGTAATAAAAGAATAATACTAAATTTTATACCAACTGCAGCTTAATTTTCTAATTATTGATTTCCTTTGATTATTTTTCCAAGGATATTTTTTAACAGATACATTGCATGCAGTACATATGAGACACTTTGAGATATAGTTATTGTTCATCAAAGTAAAATCCATGGTTTCTCACTAATTAACTAAAATTTCCTTTGATGGATACCTAGATAATTATTCTCAGTACAATTATCTGTATTATATTTTCATTTTATGAATGTAACACTTATAAACAATGACATATAGTTCATCTCCAATGCACAATAATTATAATAGCAGCTTTATTGATAGCGGCTCTATTAACGGAACTTTGTGCAGAACCGGCAGTCTTGGACTTATTGATGAAGCGCTACGTTACGCTGGCACTAAACAATATATATTTTTACAAGTTCACGTCTGTGCAATTCATCAAGTGACTGTACGTAATTCAACAGATTTTCATGAAGCAGATGCTTTATGCTATATTGAAAAATATTATAAAAAAAGACGAGCTCATTGTACTGCAGCTTTACTAGAAGATCGAATTTGTTTACGACGTGTTAAACAATCAGGAAAAATGCCATTTCATTCATGGGTTTTGTATAATGAAATAAAACATGTGTTCATAAGCCAGAAACGACCTGAATATTTTGTCTTGTGTATTGATTCAAATCATGATCAAAGAAAATACTTTGAAATATACAAATGTAAATCAGCTGAACATGTTAAACAAATTGAGGAGAAGATAAAAGCAGCAATGAGGGATCCTGACAAGTTACTACGTAAAATGTATTATTTAAATCGTATTAGTTTACCTCCTGGAAATAATGTAAGCCAAAAAAAGTTGGTTCCGGAGATTATGATAGAAGATGTAAGTAGATCAAACGGTGATGAAAATAATAATAATAATAATAATGACAGTAATAATAGCAGTAATAATAACAATAATAATAACAACAATAATAATAATAATCATAATACTTATAGTAATATTCATGACAATAAAAATAATAATAGTAATGATGGTGGTAGTAGTATTGATAATAAAAGTGGTAATGCTGACAATGAAACTAATCTCAAGAAAGACAAAAGATTTAATAGTTCTTTAAGTCCCGTTACAACAGTCAAAGATTTAACCCTTGAATCAGTGAATGAAAATGTTGTTGTATCTAGTATTTCAATCACTCCCAATGATTTTCTTCATCATTCAACTGAATCATTATTCTATCAAATACAACCAAATGTATACGAACCATCTCAGAATACACATTCACTATCCCGTTCTATATCATCAGATATTGGAGAAATTCGTCTTGAAACTCGAATTAACCATATAATAGACAAGGTGACATTTATTAATCATGATCCACAAAAAGGGTTTTGTGAAAGTCAGAATGGAAATTTTTATATGTATTTAGACCGTCAAGAATTTCATTTGAATGAATCTATTAGTAGAGAAGAGAGTTTCATTATATCTAATCAAAAAGATAATAACTCAACATTACCAATTATTATTAGAGAATCCTAAATATATTTGTTTATAACTTTCTCTTCTTGTATTCATCATAAATGTTACAACAATAGTATCTTATTCATACTTGATAAATTTTGATACAATGTTCATCTATACACAAATTAACTTGTCCTTTCATTAAAACAAAATGAAGTATTTAAACTACATTGAATGTTATAAATAAATAAATTTATTTGTAATACTCCAATGAGTAGAAAAATTAGATTTTCTGACGTTTCGTAACTCGGTGTAAGCCACTTCTTCAGAGATTATTTATTGTCTGAAGAAGTGGCTTA
>NW_017386022.1:242121-328108 GCF_000237925.1 Schistosoma mansoni
TTCTACTCATTGGAGGATTACAAATAAATTATTCTTATTTATAACAATCTACTCAATGCTCAATTTATTCAAAATTACATTGAATGTTGTTCTTTTCTGTGATAGAATGGATAATTGTTTGAATAAAATAAAGGTACACTGTACAAATCAAGAACTACTTATTAAAAAACAAACAACACAAATACTAACATAAGTAAGATTTTCATCAACTGAATAGTGTCCTATCAACAACTGTAGCATTTCAATGTAAATTGAACTACTTTTTTTTTAGCATACATCCATATTTATTATTCAGAAATGTAATGTATATTGTGTGAATCATTTTGTCATTTTGTAATTAAAGTGAATTGTATATTATTTCATTAGTTATTTGTATATACTGGTAAAGGGATTAACTATAACTATAACATTGTTCTATAAAGATTTATGAATAAGTATAGAGTTATTAGCATCATACTTAAGCTTGCTACCTCTCACGGAAAAGCATAGGGCGCTCACTAGCATTCTCCATACAAGCCTGTTCTAGGTATATTAGCATCAGATAGACAAATATTGTTTTTTAATTATTATATCAACATTCTATAATATAAATTTTATTCACACAACAAAGCTCACTTATTCAGTTGGTATTGTATGTTTGAATCTTCCCATTAATGTTTAGGACTGCAATTGATCAGATCTGAGTGGATAACTCGATGGCGTTTGAAGCGAAAGGTACTGAGTTCCAGTCCCAGAGTGAACAACAACTCTGAGATGCAAGTACATCCAGCTGATGAGTCCGAAATAAGACGAGACGCTCATCCTGGGTTTCACTGCTATTCACAATCCATCTTTACTTACAATAACCACAATGGTTGTAAATTTTTAAACACGATACATCAAATTTACGGTTTCTAATTGTTATTTGTAATCTAAAACACTGTTAGTATTTGATACTTTATTGATTACTTATTTTAATATACCAGGAAAGTCTTTATTATGATTTCGACTAGCAAGAGAATAAGTCACAAAACAAATTATTATACAGTCTAGTGAATGCTTTACATTTCAATCTTAAAGTTAATTCCAAAGTTATTTATGAATTATTTAAAACAATCATTTGACAGTAAAATAACAGTTACTGGATTCTGTATATCTCTTAAAAGTAAAGTATTTCATTATTTGAATTCGAATATAATTCTCTGTATGATTAGGTAAGTAGTTAGCCACCAAGATAATGTATCTCAATTTATGTGACATTTTTTATAACCACCATTCTGACAATCCAAATTATTTTTCTTATACCTTTGACGACTGGGTATAAGACAGGTATATCCCAGAATTATGGATGACCATTGATAAGTTAGATAACTACATCATAATAGTAAATCTAATAATATGGATTATTAAGTATAGTCATTAGATAATCCCTTATATTCTTGACTTCATTCGGATTCAATCTTTAACTTACTAACCATTCTTGACTATAAATGATCTTAAACATTACAAAGAATTTTTATATTGAGTATTTTCCTATTATCAGCTCACAATTTCTTAGACTTTGACTATCGAATGTGATCGATATTATGAGCCACCTTGACTATATTAACACAAACACACATACACCCACTAAACTTCTAGATAGCTATCATGTCAGTCTTAAGCAAACCTAAGGAAATGCGTAGAAGGACTTTAATTTTTTAAAATGGTCATTCAATCGTAAAAAGATTGATCAATAGTACGTTTAAAATTATGCTATTAATCGATTGTCGTCTATTGTTATTGCTTACGTCATATTACTACTACTACTACTACTACTACTACTACTACTTAAAAAAGACACAACAGTCTATGTGCGTATATGTGAAAAAAGGATGATGAGTATCAAAGAATAAATGGGGCATTGGTGTACAGATACCCATGTTTATAATAAGAATATTATAATAATGTACTATTGTAAATTCAATATTCCATGTTTGAGATTGATTTTTATTGGTTTAAAACTCTAATAGCAACAATAATAACGATAATAATTTAAATGTTTGAGATCGATATATACGTATATATGTATACACATATGTTATATTAGCTTGTAACAGTATGTTTAGTGTAAAATACACAACACATCAAATATACAAAGTATCCTTTAGTGATAAGGATTAAGTTTACCTTGGTAACTAAAAATTTAAAAAGAACTGTTTTCTGAGTCTAGTCCATTTTATTTCTAGACTTGTATAGTATGAGATAATAATAACAATAAAAGTAATGTAACTCATGGAGCATTTTTAAAGCATAAAGGCCTATATATATATATATATATATATATATATATGGTTTTTATGGTCTGTCAGGCCTTTATGATTTAAGGGAACTCGTTCTGTAATAACCTACTACTTGACGGAACGTTAGGTGAATATTAACTAAATTTATACTATACAAGTTTTCAGATTAGAATAATTGTATTGTTTACGTCCTCTGTTAAAACTCTTATTCATTATAGGAATTAAAGGACTGTTGTTTTAAACATTCCTTCTAGGCGGAATCATCGCACACTATGTATGGGTGTAAGTAAACTAAAACAATAAACAATTGAAATTTTTGCCTTGAAATGTCTTAAATAAAAAGTCGTTTATCAGCATAATAGTCTTTAGAGAAGATAAATTTTAAATTTTCTGAATTCCAATGTCATAATATTCAACAGAGAGTTTAATCTGATTGGTATCCTAGTAATCATAACCTCATAATCATCGTCAATATTTCATTTTCTCCATAAAGTACATAACGAAATGAAGATTTTAAAAAAATGTTGTAAGTGTTTAAACTTTGACGTCATTCAATTAACAAGATATTTTTATTATTAAGAAACTTAACTGAAGCACTTAATGAAAAACACAACCTAATCATTCAAACAAACAAAACACATGACTGAACAAAACAAGTTTAACCGATGTAATTTGATAAACCTGTATTGTATATCTACTATTTGTGTTATCTAAAACGTAACCTAATCCTCTAATCGCTACAAAAATTGGCCAATACCATAAAGAAAATTAACAATTAAAGAAAAAATTGATGGTTCTAGTATGTTCTTTTCTTATTCAGAATCTTATTCTGATTTTTTTACCGTCTTTAAACTGATATACAAATAAAGTTACAAATAGTCTTTATGACTAATGTACATATGAATAGTGTAGATATTCTACTTAGTAATGTAATATTTTTACGAAATTTTCATGATAACATATACGTTGTTAAGTAAAACACCCGTTCTACATATGGTAACACTTGATGACTGTATGGTGTACATCGTTTACATTGGCAACCATAGAGTAAATTTATTAGTTCTGAAGTTAAAGTTGAGTATTGAAGATAAAAATTTCCTGGTTAGTGTTTTTTTAGTGAGGTAGTTTTCTACGGGATAGGGTCGCTAACCCCATGCCCAACCCTCCTCATTTATCCGGGTTTGGGATCAAGAGTAGCGGGTTTATTGAAGATAACAAAATAACAGCCCAACCAAACTCTACCATTTTCTGAAATTCCAAGCCGTGATTATCGTGAACTACATGATAAAATATAAAGAAATTGAATATAACTAGAAAGCGTTAAAATGAGGCACCACTAAAGATAAAAAAAATGTAGAAATTTAGTCTACTTATTTATTGAATACTCTGTTCCTGTAAAATAAAATATTGTAATCAACAGAACCAGTATTTGGAAATGTTCACCCCAAACGTTTACGTAAAATTAACTAGGACTAATTCAATGAACACAACTGTTTACTTTTGCCTTCTATTTACATAACTGATATATTAAACTTAGAAGACTAAAATACAGGGTTTAAATAAGTTAGGTCTCTGGTTAGTGATAATTACTCACCACTAACAACTATTTATATTTCCTTCAATGTTTTAGTGTATCCAAGTATGAAAATAAAGTTGGTCATTTTAAATTCCAAAATATAAAAGTCAAGTTTATTGAATATTTTACAAACTAATCTTGTACATTCTTGTTTGTAGTAACTATGAATAACTTTATTTCTGTAACCGTTGCTATTTAATGCATATGAATAGCTTTTAAATAATGTTGCTAAACATTAGTTTACTTTAATAATAGTAAGTAGTATATTATAAATAAATAAAATTATATTGATGTCATGAAGTAACCTAGGTTAGGCGACATATGAGAATCCAGAACTAGAATTCCGTAATTACGTTTGTGATTTCATTCAGTAGTGAGCAGATTTAAATTTTTAGACTTCAGGGTTCGTGAAGATAATAAGCCCCATGTTTTAATGAAATAAATTAGTTATATAAAACAATCATATAACATTATGTAAAGTAGTATAGTATATTTTAACTATGGCTTATAGCACCGTAATGTACTATGTTAACTACGGAACAATTATCTCGGTTTATTAAAAGTAGTGCGAAGTTATTTCAGTTATATAATATCAGCTAGCGTTAGATGAATTTACTTCTGCTTTCAAGTTATCAGATTACAGTATCTTTCCAGAAACAATCGTGATGATAATTATCTATATATTTACAAAAATATATAATTCTTTTCATTATTAGGAATGGTATTCATCTTTATGTCATTAACTACAGACAGTTGTCTATCGATTTGTATTTTTTAAAGGGGCTAATTAAGTCTTGTACTTCTCTACCTCCATACCTAGTAATTCCGTCCTTGAAAATTTATAATTGTATTCACATCAAACATGTTAATTATCCACTTTCAATGTTTGTCTTCCTTTTATAAGAAAAATACGTCCTTCTAGTTGATTATCTACGAGATAATTCTGAAGGCTTCGTTTATCACTCATCCTGATAACAGTTATTAGATGAAGCTCGATGGTGTATGGATTTCAGAAAACGGTATAAACAGTCAACTTCATTTTGATATTGAACAGCACAGATCAGTAAGTTACAAACTCACAAGGCGAATATGATCAGAAATGGGAATGCGATTAAGTGCGATCGAAAGAATACAGATGTGAATTAACAGTAGAATGAATTAACAAAATTCAAGCTCATCTAAAAAAAAGTGGACGAGTCACCGGGCGGTTTAAAAAACAACTTACATTTAAACTTGTAAGAGGGATATACGGGTAGGCTATCACGTGATCAACCAAACACATTCATCAAGGGATAATAATATTACAGGGATATACAAATTGCTACTGTCCCATGACACTTAACTTAGTTGAAGGGCTTGACAAAACTAAACGTAAACGGACTTGAATGTAGGTGAGTTGCTATATCCTAAGCAATACCTATCTCAGGGTATTAGTAATTCGTGTATATTTTGTTTCGTATGTCTTAGTTCAATAATCACTTTTTAAAAATCCTTACCACGACTCTGAAAAAGGGTTATGAATCCTTTTTGAGACGAGTCTCAACTAGGAAAAAACGCGCGTCTTGATTAGACTGCTAGCCACCATCATCTCAGTTTATAAGGGTCCTGAATATCTGATAATTACTTTTAATCATTTCATGAAGTATTTTGTGATTACAACCAGAAATTACCGATGTGTCTGTAAGTGAATTTAATAACTTTATGGAGAATCTGCTTGTATTCTGACTACACACTGTTGTTTCTTATCTTATCTCGTCACTCATTAAAGGTCTTGAGAGCAAACTGATGTTAATATCTGTTGCTATCAGTGAAAGCAAATCAATCACCAACTGAACCTTTATGTTCTGAGAATTTCCTGCATTTTAAATTTAGGTTATTTTTTTTATCAACTAGTATTACTACCCATTCAACAATAACTTTGTTTTGTATGTTTTAATTCACTCTATTAGATCGTTTTTGACCTAGTTTATATTTTAAATTTTTCCCTCTTCACAAATATGCTTCATAGTAAGCTGAAAATAGTTTTCTTGTAATCACAAATAAGCCCATCGCAGATTCCATCCACATTTATCAGTTTTTAATGGCCCGGTATCTGACTCCACGTAGATCGCTTGCTGCTTGTTATCGAAATATACATATCGCCGTTCTTCGTGCATAATCACCTACTTAACTCGCGTTAGTGAATAAGGGAATTAAATAAGCCAAATGCCAGAATGGATTTTTGAATACGTATATTTCGTACAATCGTTGATCGAAGTGTAAAGCAAAACGAAATGACGAGCAAATGGAGAAGGCGAGTGAGCCAAGTCATTCTAGAGAAAGAGTGAATCGGTATTTATGGTCAAACAAAAACAGGTTACAGACAAATAATGAGTAAGTAATTAGCACATATACGATAATATAAAAATAGTCAGGATTAATAAGCGAATAAGTTAAAGGGTAAAAATGTGGCTTGAGAAGAATGAATAGATTGTTTCTTCCAGAGGCTAGAATAACCTATGTGTGCTTTATATATTAGCAGCTCCTACAAGTTTGCATTGTTTTCTTTTCTTGTTTTGGCCATTACCATGATTATATGATCAGTTCAAAACAATTCTCAAGACATGCAAAAAGACTCTCCTTTACAAATGACACTCCACAGTACTTATTTTTACGTAATCAACGCTAATAAGTGAATAATATTATTTCTCTTAGTAATGATCACTACTGTTGTTATACAATTTTACAGCCTGTTCCGAATTTCAGAAATATATTACGTACACTTTCTTTTTTGCTTAACCACATAACATAGCTTTCAATTGACCTGTTAGTTATAGGTTATTATCATTGTCTAATTTATTAAAAAGGTAAATCTTGGAGATTTATATTGGACTTGAATTTTTCAGGCAACAATAAGTAAACTTGGTGATTTTGTTGTGCATCTGTTGTACAGGAAAAAAGTTTTCTAGATAAAAGGTTCAAATCATATTGTTAAACATACAGGTGAAAGTAAACATTACCAGTAACTTGAGAATCGTTTCTTCATAAATCGCATAATTGGAAATTCCTGATTAACTAGTAACCTATCCATAATTTAAAGCGACTATCGTTTTTGTTGTGCAGTGGCAACAGCCAGAAAATAGTTGGAATCAAGGCAACAGTAAAGAGCTGTAATTTTAGCCTCCTTCTCTTCATATTTGTACCTCAGACAATGTTAAGTTTTGGACCTTTGGTATCTTTTAAGACTAAAAACCACACATTAGTTTAGGACAAAATTGCTTTCAATAAATTCTTTCCTGATTTTCAATGGTCTTTTGGTCGAGTTTAATTTAAGTCCAAAGCTGTTTTAAGATTGAAATGTTCTCCACCAATTACCTAACTGGATAATCGTCTTTTGAAATCACAGACTTTATGTAAGTAAAATACTTTAATCTTCCATGCAGTATTAAAGAAAGCATGATTACAGTGAGCCTTAATTCATGACAGTTTTCTTGCTGAGACAGACTTAGCGATATTGAGTATTATTTGGTTGAGAATATTAGTACAAAAAGAGTCTAAGAAGAGTAACTCACTAAATATTAGATATGACGTTTGTAATTACAGTGAAATTACTTTATGTTGCCGACTTTTATTGACAGTTATAAGATCTTTAGAAATAATTTTTTCATTTCTCCAATATGATAAAAGCTTTTTAATTCTCTACAACACAAAAAAAATATTCATTTAAAGGCACGTAAATGTTCTTCTTATTGCTGTTTTTAAGTTTGTTAATGGCACTATAAGCGATTCCAAATATCCGACATATTTTGCGTTCACAATTGTCATAAAGTGGAGTAAGTGGTGATTAATACATACATCTGAGTAAACCACTAATAATGTGATTTATTCTAGAATGAAATTGAGCAAGAGAGAAAACAATCAACCGACTTTGTTTGTATAAGTTAGCAAGTTTGCCTAATTCTTTAAACTGTATCGTGCATGTAGTTAGGAAAAAAATTTTAAAAGCTTTAATCTTCCTTATGGATCCCGTGAATATCCTTTCACTACAGACTATACGTCATGACTTTGCTTATGTATACCTTTCGTCCTTTACCACTGTATAATTCTTAATTGATTTTTTCTAAAATCTATTTTGTAAATAAATCACTCATCAGTTGAAATTCATAATATTCATTATACTACTAATTTTTTTCCAATTTTACAAATCAATAAAAACAAATTGTCTCCTTTGTACTATTTAAACTTTTGTTAATTTAACTCGGTTATTTACTTACTTTGAAGAAGTGACTTACATTAAGTGGCCGTTTCGTGCTGTTATGGGACTCCTCAGCAATGCGCATCTATCGGTTAAGTGCTCTGGTGCGAGACTGGTAGGTCCCGGGGTTCAAATCTTGCGGGGTGGGATCGTAGATGCGCACTGCTGAGGAATCCCACAATAGGTTGAAACGGCCGTCCAGTGCTTTCAGGTTTTCCATGGTGGTGTATCTTCAAATGACTGATGATTTCAACTATAATTTTTAAATATCAAATCCAATCTTGGCATTGATACCTATAAACTGTTAACAGATTATTGGTACATTTCAGTAATAGACTGTTACTGAAAGTAGCTTAGAAAAAAAATCAAAATCAAATTAAACTTTTGTGACCATAATTGTTTCCATATACAATGACTAATATTTATATTTATATACCCATTTACAAAATGATACCCAGGGTTAATAAATGAATAATTAAAACTGTAATCATTATTAATTGATAGCAGTTTAGTAAAACAATCAAAAAAAATTACGTATTCAATTCATTAAATGTAACTATCCAATACATTTTAAACAAAATTTACATAATCATAATTGGTATGTTTTGTACTATTATCTTAATTGTATTTAATTAAAATTTAAACAATTGGATTAGTAGATTTGTCATTATGTAGTATAGTTTCATTTTCAATTTCAGTAGTATTAGTTGATTTACTGAATTGAAATACAGAATACATTATAAAATTTAAACTATACATTAATTGTGTAAATCATCTTTTAAAGAAAACATAAGTAGATTTTTAATTACATGATTAGTAATTTAACCAGGTCACCAGTGTCATATGTGCACACATGTTCATCAGTGTTATGTGAAATTTAAATAATAGTTAATGAGTCACTGGTTTCAGACATAAATTTCACCATAGTAACTTTATTTGTAGTCACTTTAAATAAAAAAATTTTTATTATGTTGATTAGATCTCTAAATGAGCTACAGCTTATGCCTATTTCATAGTAATAATAATAATTATTATTATACGAGCAGAGATGGATGGTGACTAGTGGTGAAATCCAGGAAATGTGTCTCGTCCTATTAGGGACTCATTAGCTGCATGTACCTGCATATCCATATCTCTTTATATTAATTGTGACTTGTGGCGATACCGAGGTGATCTTCATAAGATGTGCATATGCCAATAAGAGACTGATCAATGACAGTTCTAAACATCAATGGGAAGATTCAAACAACTAATACAAAAATGAAATAATAGTAATGATAACTCAAGAGTTAAATTTTAGATCAGTTTCACTCCTTAAGTATAACTTACTACAATTATTCACTATCTTTGTTTACGAACGACTATTAATAACAATAACAACCAGTTTGATCTTATTGTCGACAGTAGTAGTAAATAGTTGTAAATTTGATTAAAATTTGTCCTATTCTGTATTATTAACTATAATTTCATTAATCGTAGAAACGAGTTAAGCAGCCTGAATAAACATTCAGGTACACTGTCAATTGAATTCTTTCAAGGATATATATAAATATATATTTGTAGTAATTACTTCTTTTCATTATTTAATTTTTGAGTAATTGGTCAAAACTTCACTGACTTTTAAGACATTATGTTCACAGGACGTCAGTGAAAACTGATCTTCATTATCAGTTTTATTCTCTTAGTTACTTGCAGACATTATGTATAAGAAGATTACTACTACTCTGTGCACTACCGATTAAGTGAAAAGTATGCAGAAACATATGAATCCGAGTAGTTGACAGGTAAAATATAATTTATTACAAAATAAACTCAGAATATCACCTATTTTACCTCAAAACAGAAGATTATATACATGTTTACTGCATTTCTACCGGGAAATAATGATTTATTTCCATCCTTCAGAACTATAGTACTAGTTAGCAACCAGTAGTATGTCGATATTAATATTTTACACCCTGTTATGTTAACAATATTAGCTTTACCACATCATCGATATATATTGAATATGTCAATAAATTTCACCGTTGATGCTGCAAACTGTACAACTTAGAAAAATCCACTTTTTTCTTCTCTGTAATTATCGGTATTTCTTTTAGGATTATTCGTTTAGCGTTTACTTTATTACCTGAACATCAGTGATGTTCATAAAAATACTACCTTAATTGGGTACCTTTGCTGGCATACTAACTGATGTCGATCCATGACGACTATTATTTATTCATTAATTAAATCTCCAAACTGTTATACCATCAAAACTACCGCTCACATATACAAGCGTATTTTCTTTACCGATCACATTAAATATTAACTATATTATTACCACTTTTACTTCTTCTTTACAGGTCTAGGTTAAGGTTATGGTGTAACTCATTTCTTTCGGATCTTAACAATATATATTTACATAAAATGGTTAAATGATAAATATATTTTTGTTATATCCAAATGAGTAGAACAATTGTATCACTGACGTTTCGTAACTTAATGTAGGCCACTTCGTCAGATTAGTAGCTTAGGTTAAGTCGCGAAGTGTCAAAAATACATTTTTTTCTACTCATTGCGATATAACAAGAAAGATATTTTTCAATAATTCTCTACACAATGCTCAATTTATTTGGAACCATCAAGTTCAACCTTGGCATTTTTGCCTATAAAATGGTTTGTTTCTCATTCAAGATAGATCACTTATATATATGACATATTGTTTATTTACACTCTATTTTATCTAAGTTCTCAGTGTAGGACTTAACAAGCAGTATTGCAAACATACTATTTGCTTTGGCAAACGTATAGGTTTAACTTTTTAATGACAGTAACTGAGTAATATCGATCAGTATTTTTTTATACGTTTAACAAACTAAAACCACATTTTAAGTAATATATGATGTTCTTTTAAACGTATTTAAATGCCAAAAATCTAAAATAAACTTACATAATTTTGAGATTCTAACTATCTCAAAATATTATCTATTTCATTTGAACATAAAATATAGAGATTGTTTTCCTCTTATATTTTAAAGTACCTTTCTTATCTAACTTAATACTTAATAGAAATTAGTAAGACATCTGATGGGTTTTGAAAGAACTCTAGACATCATATTCACTTGACCTCAATGTACTTGATTCAACTACCATAAATTACTCTGACTATATTTATGTCATTTAAACAAATACTAATTAGGTTTTATGTCCTGGAAAGAGTTACGATAAGTGACAGACACAGAAGTAATGACACTGCCTACATACAATATATAAAGGTTCAAATCATTCCTTCTAATCTTGAAGTTGTAAACAGTTTCCAATTCTCTGGTGAAAGAATACCCTGTACACAGATTTTGGCTTTAGAGAAAATAACTGGAAGCTGAAACGTTTACCTTTAAAATATCCTCTAACTAAATAGAAACAGCTTTATCAACCAGTGTAACATAGTCTAAAATCAGTTCGCTTCTGATCTCAAAGTATCTGTGAGGTTCATTCACTGTCTGAACAAAAATGCAAAACATTGAAGCGAATACCTAACATCAAATTGTTTTATATCAGCCTACTGTGGTTTATTTAAATCAGCTAAAGAACGAATATTAAGAAAATGATGTTCTACTTTTCTGTACAGTTAACAACGTCGACTCTATTTTATAGGTACAGCTTAGTAAAGTGCATTCTTACCTGTAACAAAACAAATCAGAATCATGACTGGAATAAATTCTATGCTGATTTACCAATGAGTTGGGAAGATTAATAAATGGATTTATACTGCAAGTATGGTACAGCTCACTGAATTATCCTACTCAAAAGGTTTTATCAATTGTGATAAATAACTAGATGATACATATTTTTTATAATTGAAGTATGGATAGAAAATGAAATTTTGTCAATGACAAAAAGGCAACCACCGTTTCCCGCCTACATTTAATAAAATTCATCGAAACACCTGTTTGAGAAGTTTTAATAGATTATCCAGCATAAAAATTAGAATGATAAATAAATGATCAGTAGTCAATGCGTTCTACGAACAATCTACAAAATCGACAATACAATCTTCCACTATTTCGATACAAAATTTGATTTTCTTGATGAACATCTTTTATTTTCAGTCAGTTGTACATACTAATCGTTATTCATAATCAGTGTATGAATTTTGTCCTAGTTATTGACTGAAGTCATTACACAGAAGTATAATATACATCATCTATCAATCTGAAATAATTACATTTTAAAAGCATTAGTTATTTGTTCCACATATATATATTTGTTTTGAAATTCTAGTTGTTTGATTTTTATTCATATTGTTATATCCTAGCGATGATGAAAGTACGGGTAACTTCGGGGACCTATTAATGAACTATTATTCTATATATATTCTTATTGTTTAACTATTGAGTAATTAGATTGTGTATATCTATATTCATATTATTACAAGCTTCATTTCGGCCTATGGATTATTATTATACGAATTACTGTTCCTAAATTATATTCAGTTTATTGATTACTGTTTCCCACGTTCACAACCACATTTGGCTTGATCTTGTACAAATATTATTTTCTATTTTATGGTGTGATGTAGTCTGTCTGTCTGGTATATAAACCGAGTATGCTTGAAAAAAATGATTCGCACAGCAGAAGCTGTTAATGGTGTTCTGGACTCAACTGAAAGGGCTAGGCGGATAAAGGACCAATAAGGACGCTGGACTGCTCATACCGGTCGAACGTCCTTGTTTTGGCACAGTGCTAAGATTGGATAAGTCGTATTTAGATTGATGGGTAATTCACGTGATAAAGGCCGGACATAAATTCACAACAAATTGGCAACGGCCTTCTTTTTATAAAGTCATAACACATATTAAGTCAATATGCCTTTGATTCTATTAATTTACATAAACTGTGTGCTTTTTGATGATATGTTTCATAATTTATATTTGTACCAAATCAGACAGAATGGAAAGAAAGAATACTGCGTATCGCCCATTCAACTCCATTCAGAATGAATGAATTATTTGACAACTATTTCTACATAATTTATGGCCTTAATATGGCATCATAGTGACCTCATTTTTCTGTACATTCATTTTTCAAGTTATACATCGTTTTCAAATACTTAAAATTACCCATTGTGTCAGTGAATGAAAATAACAACAACTCTGCGAGAAAACTTCTTTTGCGACGAAACCATTTACTTAAGTAGTACATTCATATTTATAGTTTGGTAAATATTTCATTGAAAAGAAAATTTTTTTATTGTGTTCCATTTGTCTCTATAAATCGTCTCTAAATCTTTTCAAACAAGTACATAGACTTCAACAACACTCCGAATAGTCCAGGTCATCACCATTGTACAATTACAGCATGCTATATATTTTCGAATGAATACGATTGTCAATCTCTTGGATTTTTGCTTCGTGAATGCCATTTTCCGCAAACCTTAACTTGATAGTTTTTTTTCAGATCATCTATTTTTGAAAGCTGTCGTATTTATCAGTAATACATTTATGATTATATATTATTATTTTAAACGTTCGCATCAATCCTACATAAACATCTGTTTGCCATTATAAGTAAATATCTTCTTTAGGTATATTTTACAAAATACATTTTCCTTTTTTCTGTAAATAGAAAATTGTGAATTAGTGGTTCGCTGTAATGGTTCCAGTCAGTTGTATCTATCTAGGAATTAGGCTAAATTACCGTATTATGATTTACTTAAGCTTTTCTTTGGTTATTTTGAAACACATTCAAATCATACAAAGTTTATGAAGAATCGGTAACAATTACATAAATATTAATTTCCTTTCTGAAACTCACTTAGAATTCTTGACATGACAATTTCTCGACAACACTATAATCCAGTGCAAACAAAATTAGCCACAGATTAGTGGGTATTTTGACCATATCAAAGGAAAGTTGTCCATTAGGCCTTTATGATTAAATCTCTTTCAGCACAACGTTTATAAGACAGTATAGGCGGCATATGATTGTATAAGCTGTTTTGTTAACAACCTAATATGATTTTATGGCATATTGTTGCTTATTATCCCGTTTTTGTTTTCTGTATACGTATCATCAACAGATAATGAACAAGCCTAGATAGTATGTCGCGTGTCTTCCTGCATTACACGATAGTCATTGTTTGAATTCTTCTTTTATCCTCTTCCAAAATGAAATAAATTAGTGGTAAAAATGTAAAAGACGAGTGCTGCTTTTCAGCATGAAGAGTGGTGCTATCCCAAATGGATTGATTGATTGACTTGGATACCAGAATGATATCCTAAGTCATAGGCAGCTGAATAAAAAGTAGTTACTTTTTAAGCAGACCGTCAATGAATAATTTTACTGAAGAAAGTTCTGTTGTGCTGTAAACTATGTTTTGATTGGTAAACGACTGTCGTCTTCAGTCTGTAAATAATATTGTTTGTTCTCCGTTAGGCTAGTCTTACTGGCCTGTACTTTGTTTTTCTTGGGTTTATAGGCTTAATTATCTATATTTAACTACTTTGAGTAACATGCCTGGTGTAAATGTTTGTTCGATATTCCATTGGTCCCGAGTAAATTTGTAAATCGGATGTCATTTTGATTTATCAAGTTAACTGTCTTAAGAAATCCATTGAATACGAGTCCCTTAGCATCTAGTTCACATGTATTAGGCAACAATTTAAAGTAATACTGTACACATTTTTGTGATTTTCGTGAAGAACTTACAGACCTTGATCCGTGTATACATTACCAATGGAAACGGATCGTTGCGCTCCTAGCCTTCTTACAACCTATTCCAGCCATCATGGCTCGTGACGGTAGTTGGTGTATGGACACGCATAATTCATATCCCAATCGTCTCTGAGTCTAATCTCATAGTTGTCTACCCAAATGCCCTATGATATGCGACCAATGCCTTTAATACACTGATGGAACACTAGTAGCGTAAGGGCACCCTATATAGTACCGAACACCGGTCTACGCGCTCTCCTAGCTTCTTGGTGAACATTCGACTAGTCCTGTTAAACATGTCACGAACCCCCTTACCGTCTTCATAGTAAATATATGTATGTTTACCGAATATAATATGATGCTTTCATTTTCCGAAAGTAAGACATATAACAGTTAAAAATGGAAGTAAAGTGGCAATATACAGCACGTGACGCGACTTATCTTCATCGATTACCTGAAATATAGAACAGGAATATTAGTTTGGTAGGTGCATTCAGTTAGACTTTAATATCAATTTTGGAAGAATGAATGGACTTACTATATGAGAAATAGTTATACTGCTACAATGAATGTTGTCAAAATCGGGTTTTCCAGCACGCACAAACTACTCGAACCTCAAGAAGGTCATCAAAAAATAATTCGAATAGAAAAGCTGAGATCTGCAAGCTGTCACACTATTCAAGCACTTAACCGATATACTTTCATATCTTAAGACAGGAGCCTATTGCGTATCACCTCATTGATCAGACTTATGACCCTTCTTATTCCATCCTCGGCAGTCGTCAATCTTAAATGTGCGGTGATTGTGAGGACCTTATTATGGAGAGGACGATACAGTCTATTTCTTTTCAAGGCGGTATAGCCGGAATATTTTAATCTAAATCTCCCCCGGTAGCTTAAGTCCATCTCCTGAAGCGCATCGAAACTAAATAAACAATTTCATTAAAAGAAGATGAACATAAACGTACCTGTAAACTTGAACACCGGAAGGTGTCTGCATGGAATCCGGCATATTTAGAATACACGGCATGTGCAATTACCGTCGTTTATATCCACTATAGGTCAGTAACTACCGTCTACAAAGAACACTAATTATGACACGCTTTCATCAATGTACATCATGGATTTCTTTTTATAGTCTCTAAGGGCTACAAACATGGTGTACGTAGTCAACTTGTCTAAGTAAGGCACTTAGCCATCTGACTCAATGAACCCACGTTTGTGACTACAATGGCTTGCGTTCACTTCTTCTTCCTTTCCATATGTATGTCTTCCACATAAATTTACATAAAAAATCTTTGTGACATAACTTCTGCTCCAATTGCGTATAATAACTTTCAGTGCGGTTATTTGTGTTGTATCAATATCACTGTAGCGTATCAGCTTCATCCAGCTGCTGTCTGAGTACATGGCAATACGTCTACTACGTACACCAGTTATGCGTTGAATCTGATAAAACTTTGCCACTGACTGTTTACAAGGGAGTCAGTGTAAGTACTGCTTCAATATTGAATGACGAGTCTTTTTACACATAGCTCTACACACCTGAAATCAACATAAACTATGTGGGCTGTATGGTGAGTTATTTCTAGCTCAAACGCAATGGATTTTACACAATCCATTGAAAATGTTTCCGTATTACCAGTGTTCGTAATGAATAGTTTGAATTGAACATGATCCACACCACATGTTTCTTCTTTTCTTCCTTCATCTGGGTAAAGATAAACGGGGTTCTGCACTGAAAGAGTCTATAACTAAAGACATTTGAAAAACAGAGCACTTTCACTTACTTTCCTCTGTTACTATTGTATGTCAAATCAAGGCAAATTACTTTAGGGAAATGTTCATATATTTCAATTCGTTCCTCAGTACTAAATACTATTCTCCTCGCTCTGTTAACATCCTCACTATAGCATAGAAAAACATTCGTACCACTAAGTAAGTTCGAAAGCACATAACTAAAACTACCTCAACTTAGAAAAGCACGGATCTATAGGAAAAACGTACGTTTGACAACTTTGTTTCAAATTATTGACATAGTGAAAGGTAATGGTCTTTCCAAAATTATCTTCAACATATTTAACAATCCGCTCAGGATCACTCACACCTTTTCTCATCGGTATAAGAACTTGTAACTGATCGTCATTTAATCACCTGGATTACCCATCATTTGTCAGATACGTTTCATCGAAAGGATGGTTATGGATCATCTTTGATGAAGATATTACGTAACGGGTGAGATCATACCGCAAACGAAACATGGCTTTGTAACCGGTAATTTTTGATCTATAAAGTATAATAACAGTTATTTAACCTTTCACTCTCTGACCATGGAGCTCCGGCTACATTTAATGGCCAAGACAACAGACATTACTACATACTAGTATCAGATTTCCGGCTATTCAATGTTCAGCTCGCTTTCACTCACAACGTAATACGTCCCAGTCATCTAATAATGTTATATGGTGTATGATCAATAGCAAAGCTCCTGCAATAGACCAAAGCATCTTTGAATTGGTCCCAGGTTGTTAAGTTTTTAGGTCTCATAATCCTTTCGTAAACATCACTGGTATCCACAACAACTGGACATTCAGTATTATTTTGACTTGTTGATGGGATAGAGTTATCTATAATACTAAAGAAAATAACAAACCGAAGATCGCTTTCTTTCATTGCACTCTATAATATTATAAATAACAGTTAGGAACAAACTTGTGGACAGTTAAAAAATTCAAGGCGGCACCAACATTTATTTTAGCTAAAAAACTAACCATAGTTTCCGATATATATATATATATAAAGAATAGAATGATGCAATCCGATCACCATTGCTTACAAAGATAGAGGAAATGGTAATTTCCGCTTCATTTCGATTAGTCACTAAGTAGACTGCCAAAATTACGAAGCGAAGTTGAGTTTATTTCATGTCTAATTAATTACAAGAATAATAATGTTTTCTAAATAATTGCATTCATGAGAAATAATAAGTATAAGACTAATGCAAATATGGAAGATTTATTACTTATGAAATTTAATAAATTTCCTACCGAACGAGATGTACGGTGTTCTTGCTTTATAGAAAAACCACGTATAACTACTGTCAAATCTAGTAACATTGAATCTGACTATCATATCATGGGTTTGTTGTTACTATGAAAAAAACTTTCACATATTGATAAAAAAATACTTCGAATCAATTTTTTATACATAACTCATGTGAAAATCAGTTTTCTACAAAAAAACTATTCACAAAGTAATATGAAATTTATCAATCAGTTGTTTACCTGATAAATAGCTTAGTGTAATTATTCAATCAATTAACTTGATGAAATAATCCACTATGTCTATCACTTTTTTCAGAATCATTAAAGATATCCGTTAGTATAGCAGTGAAGGTCTAGATTAAAACATCAAAGATTATTATTATTATTATTTATTAGCTTTATTCAATATTATATTTTTGGTACAATATAGAATTCTCAGCACAAAGTACTTCAACAAGTTTCCGTTTCTTACTTCTTCGTCCTTCCTGACGATGAATATTGAGTGATCGCTAGTTAGAAGTTAACAGTGAAGTCAATCGACATCTGAATTATGTACATTCTTCTCACAGCATATTGCCAGCAACCACTATATCTCTGATTAGGCCTTCTGTAACATTTATAGCGAAAGGTTTTACACTTTTCAGAAACGCACCTGAATAGGTTGTGCGATTAATAGCCATGATGATGTATTAAAACAAACAACATTAGATAACTTTTGGAAATATCTAGATGACAGGAACAGGTAGCCCAGATGTTTAAACAGGCCGCCAACTATTCCCACAATTAAATTTAATTGTCATACTCGTTGAAAATATGAGTGACTAATCAAATTCATTTGCTTACTGGATAACATGATGACATTTGAAACGATAGGTACTAGGTTCAAGTTTTAATTTGACCATCAAGACTGGACTGTAATTATAAAGAGGTGATGAACGCAGGATAGAATGGATTCTGTTGCTAGTAACAGTTCGACAAAGCAAGAATAATTCTGTTTTATTTAAATGAGTCACTATTCCTTCATGCTCCACGTTACTTGATATTGATTTATCGAGTACACTGAATCTCTACATACGAGAATCTGAAAGAAATCAATTATAAAATCCACACATCGATTTAAGGTTAGTTTATTCATTAACTTTCCATTCATACCCAATTGCATTGATTGATTGTGTATCAATTTAGTGTCGAATCATTTTATTGTACAAATTAATTCCTTGTCATCGATAGAGAGTTGTGGGTAGTTATCATACGCTCACTAGTGATTGGCTTCGAGAGTGAATTTTCAGAGTATTGTTGAGAAGCCATGACCAGTAGAGGTCAACCGTGTCGGGCATGACTTATCGCTGCAAGGGAAAGCGGTTATACATGGTTTCACAAAAAGACTTGGTTTAAATTCATGGAATATCTCAATTTATTCACTGGGTACAGGAACAGGAAGCCCAAATGTTTAAACAGGCCGCCAATCGACGTATGTAAATACAGTTGAACAGTATAGTTGTAAATATTCGAAACTATTTAATTCTATAAAAAAATTTTCATTTACTCAACATCACATAACTTTCATCATATATTTACTGGAACCTATTGAAAATGAATTTGATGAATAGATTGCTACATTGGCTAAAGGTATTTATAAGTTATCATATATTGATCAATATTGTAAAAATAAAAAAAAACAGTTTTTCAGTTTTATAAATTGTTTACTAAATTTTTCTCTTCATTATTATTTATCCATTGTAATACTTTAACATATTTCACATAGTATTTACTATACCTAAACATAATATAAATCGATAAAAGAAATAACGTAATTGATTTTCTATCTATCATTAATCACTATATACATATACATGAATGTTATAAGTATTCATGTTCTAAGCATATTTCTCTTAATTGATTTATACACATGATGGAATAAAATTAAGTCATCAATGAATTAAAATATAAGTTTTATTCTTCATTATAATGTAACCAGGGAAATCATTAATCACTAAGCAAATAAATATGAATAATTACCATTGTTTTTTTGTTGTTTTTCTTTTGTTACAGAACTATATTTTAAACTAACGATAAAAGAAAAAAATAATCATAACTTATCATCATATTCATCAATCGAAGTCGTTTTAATTACTTTTTTTTTTAAAAATATTAATTTCATTATGGTTTATAACAAGAAAGAAAAAACAGAGAAGAAAACTATGCTTGTTACTATGTGGTATCAAATTGTGTTTTTTTTAAAAATCATTAATTTGTGTCATTTTTTTTAAGAAAATTGATTTTCATTGGAAAAAATAATCATATGATCAAGTGTTTTATTGAGTTATTCTATACTATACAATTCATTGTAATAATGGTATTTGTTAAGTACTTATTGGTAATACAAATGTATGTAAATGTAATGTTTTTTTAACACTTCAATTGAATATAAATCTTATGATTTATATTAAATCTATAAGAAAGTTGTTTGACAATTAAGAAAAAAATGGTTATTTTATTTTGTTACGTATTAGCAAAACTATTTATTATCAAACTCCGCCTTTTGCCCCTCCAGGGGCTACCGCCAGTCATAGACCCGGATAAACGAGGAAGGTTGGGTATGGGGTTAGCGACCCCATCCCGTAGAAAACTAATCAGATTATTTATTATCAAGTTTTGAAAGAATTTCTGTAAGACATTTATTAAGATTTATTCAAACAGACAACTTTGTAAATCTGTTATTTAATAATGTTATCCTGTTCGAATAAAATATCATTCAAGTATTTCACTGATATTCTAAACTCAATAGGCTTATAGATAGAACTTCAAAATTAATGCGAGGAATCCTAGTCCAGACGTATTTTCATAGTACCACATTAATTATAAACATTAGGTAAATAAACGTTTTCTCCAACAACAACGAAAAACAGAACAGTAGATTTCACTCACTGCCTTACAGGTAGAAAGTAAACTAATTTCATATACAACGCCATTTTATGTTATTGTATCTTGGTGTCGTTAAAATGTTTCAAAAATCACTTCAATGATGAAATGTTTAGTTAAGTCTAACAAGTCACAATGATTTTTTTATATTTTTAAACCTACTTATTAGTCACTACGTTTAAATCTGACTGTCCATTTTTAACATAATCTTCAATATTACCGGCCACTTCATGCAGAATAATCTCTTTAACAATAGAGTTATGAATGGATATATGATTTCTTGGATAATGCACTTCAAGACGGTAATACAGGCTATTTCTAATCTTCGACCTCATATTTACTTTCAATTCTTTATTATAATAAAAAAAATCATACTTCTTTACGGTTGCATGTGCTTTTTCAAATTTCTTGTAATAAATCAAGACAATTAGAAATAATGCTTTCTAGTTATTGATGAAAAATTGTATACTGATCATTTAGTTCAGCAGCCAGTTGAATATTTGTATTATAATGACCACTAAAGCTTATCTTTTAAGGATACAGAAAATAAGTTCTTACTAGTGAAGGTTATTCGTAGTTTAGCAGCGTTAAATGTCCTTTTAATCGTTGTTGTTAAACGATTTTTAATTATGTCTGATGTTCGATCACCTTTAGATTCCAGACTTATATAAAGGCTTCTCTTTGGGACTGAATAACTAGGATTCCTATTGACGCTACTTCTATTCATATTCTTCTCTATGAATCGGTCTGGGTAGCCATTTTTCATCAAAGTTTTCTTGAGGAACTCGAGTTCTTCGAATGAATTAACGGAAAGCATAATCTTGGTTATTAGTGTTCACATTTCCTCACGGAATTAGTACTTTAACAAAACATTTTCATATATATATACGATTGTACAGCTTGATAATAAATTCGTTGAAAAGAGATCCCTTCGCTGAACTTCGTGTTTTTAAACTTAATCTAGAGTATATTTCTCTTTTTTTTTACCTTAACCAATATACATAAAGTATGAAGCTAAGTGGATTTTCGTTAAAATTGAGAATAATCTTTATTGTCCGTTTATTTCAGCTGGAAAATCAATAAAAAAGAATTTCCAAATGTATCTGTAGTTGTTGTGAATACCTGTTGTTGATAAGTTTCAAAACTGGAACAAAACGGCTATTTACTGTAAAGCTTTTCCTAGGCTTGTTAGATAGAACATATCAATATCGAATTACTCATATATATATATATGCAAGTAGCAATCTGTATAAATTTTCATTCTTTATTTTGAGCATTTATCTTGCATCTTAGCTTAGTAAGATAGTAATCAATCAAAGTGCCAACGTAGCTGCTCATTTAAAATCTTGCTAATATCATTCAATCAAAAATTTTATACAACTTGAGGATCTCAATTTAATGAAATGATTTTCAAATGATCTTATCTATGAATGTATTTATCTAATATCGTAGTTTACAGCCTAATACATTTAATTATTAATAAAATGCATTACCATTGCCTCGTCGAGTAATTTTTCACCATAGCACTTCTTTCGAGCTCCCAAACTCTGATCAGTATATACAAAGCGATTAGCTGTGCTTTCCTGGAGCATGGGTTTTACATCATAGAAACAAGATTCAAAGAATTTTGAAGATGACATTTTAAAACCCATCATTATTTTAACTTAGTGACTTACTGTGTATTAATTCCAATAAAACTGATTTATCTAAAAGTGGTTTTCTTATTTTGTGTTTCCTCAGTTTACAAATCAACGACAAAAATTTCTTCCTTATTGTATGACTTCTTATTTGAACAACACTCTCAATTAATAATGAAATTTCCTTATGCATAAATATTTGATTACTTTCAATAACTTTTTCATCACAGACAGAAACATTGAAGTTGAATTGTCAACCACTAATCTTCAATAACAGTATTTACCTTGTTCCTTAAAAGTCCTGTGCTCAAACATATGTAATACTGAGGATTCATACTACGCCAGAGTTCTCAGTTAAAACGAAACAGATCTGGTTATTAAGAATTCATTGTCGACTATTTTAACCTATGACCAACTCTATCATCAAGTAAACTCATTTTCATAAAACAATAGTTCAAACAGTATTTTATTTTATGCTTGATTTTTACTTGAAACCAACTTCAGTACTTATTTTGATCTCAAACTGTTTCATTTCCACAAACATTCCAACAATCACTTAGATAAATACAAAGCCATTGAATAAGCGCCTCCATTGAAAATTTTGCAATGTATGAACTGTGATACTAGTAATTAACTGCTTTGAGCAGTATGAAACATGTAAAATGCTCATACAGAATTTAGCTGTAAATATTCTCCGAATTCAGCAAGTTTATGACATAGCTAATGATTATTCTCATTTCGTTAATTATATATTTCTCATTCTAGACATCACTTATCTTTACTACTCATGAAAACTCATCAAAATTGTTAGAACCTGTCACGAAGCTAGTCACTATATAGCTTATGATTCTAACATAATATGTATAGATAAAGTTTACTTGAATCCTACAGAAAACATTAAGCACTATTAATCTAGTGTTTCCTAGTCGAATTACACTTTACGGAGAACCTTTGGAGGATGTGAAAACCTTTACATATCTGGGAAGCATCATCGATGAACACAGTGCATCTGATGCAGATGTGACGGCGAGGATCGGCAAAGCAAAATTAGCATATCTAGAATTGAAGAACATCTTGAACACAAAACAAGTGTTTGTCAATCAACGCCAAAATTAGAATTTTTAATACAAATATCAAAACAGTTCTACTGTATGGGGCGGAGACGTGGAGAACTACGAAAGCCATCATCCAGAAGATACAGGTGTTTATTAACAGTTGTCTACGCAAGATACTTCGGATCCATTGGCCAGACACCATCAGCAACAACCTACTGTGGGAGACAACAAACCAGATTTCAGTGGAGGAGGAAATCAGGAAGAAGCACTGGGAGTGATTAGGACATACATTGAGGAAATCATCCAACTGCGTCACAGGACAAGCCCTCACATGGAATCCTGAAAGCCAAAGGAGAAGAGGAAGACCAAAGAACACATTACGCCGAGAAATAGAGACAGACATGAGAAGAAGGAAGAGCAGTTGGATACAACTAGAAAGGAAGGCCGAGGACAGAGTGGGTTTGAGAATGCTGGTCGGCGGCCTATGCTCCACTGGGAGTAACAGGCATAAGTAAGTAAGCAAGTAAGTAATCTATTGTTTCATACTACTTAAAGATTCATTGGCAATGAACATCCTAAATGTCAAACAGAATAGAACAAAGAAAATGTAATTATCATGTAGTTTATTGTAATTTCAGTTATTAACTCTAACCAATAGATCCATTTAATAAAATGTGGTAAATCAAAAATTTATAGAGAAAAAAATGCATTTTACTATTTTTTAAAAGAAAATTAAAATAACAGATTTCCTTTCAACTCCATAACGATTGAAAGTATTGACAAATAAAGTTATATAGATCAAATACAACTACAATCAGTTACTTGAACAGATTACTAGTCTACATAAGATTTGCTTAGTACAATAGGTAATACTTTTTAACCATTAAAGTAAATTGATTTAGTTGAATGTATATTTGAAGTGTTCCAAAAAGAAGGAAATGAATGAATAGCTAACATTAGAAAATTAAAACAATTAATTAACTCAATAACATATGTAATAAACATTGATAAATAATATGTAGCTACTAAAGAGTAATGTAATTAGTTATGTAAATGTAACTATAACATACCGAAGTTTATGAAAGTATGGGTCCTTATTCAGAAGAGTTTAAAAAGACAAGTTTGTTTGAAGAATCAAGTTCAATGAATATATTCTATTCACTTTAATTATAGTTCAATTATTAAAGGTTATTTAAGTTGTCTTGCTACAAACATGTAAATAGGACCAATGTCATTTATTCGAGGACCTCTTATAAAATCTGTCTGTAATAATATTAAAGATTTATGCCAGGCATTATTATTATTATTATATTCACCATCTGGATTGTAGGAACTATTCAATTTCTGTAATAATTCTATTGAATGATTAGAATATCTAGATGGTGAAGTTGAAATGATAGGTTGTTTTTGAATCAATTCATTAGAATGTTCTTCATAAATATTTGAAGTAACACCAGTAAGTTTAGTTCTAGACAATGATCTACTAACTGGCATAAATGATTGTTTTTTAATATTGTTGTTGTAATGGATATTACCTTCATATATAGAATTATTGATATTAGAAGCAGTATTCATAGTTGTCCCATAAATTAGACAACATTGTAATCCAATAGATACTTTTGGATGTTTTAATTCTTCTCTTAATAAAAATTCTTTATCTTTTAAAGCTTTCTGTAATAATACATAAAGCATTTTAGCATCTTGTGATAATTTACATTTATAAACTTCATAGATTCGACACTTGGCTTTATCAAATTCTGTACATAATATAAAAGTATATGGTTTACTTTCAGAAATATATATAAATTTAATATGTTTATATAATATAAATCTTCTTGGTGGATTTGTACCACATTGTTTCGACTTTTCAAAACGTATTTGATCTTGTAAACAATATAAATTACAATGTGCTAAACGTTTTTTCAAACTACTTTCAATGAGATATTCTGCTTTATCTTGTGTTAATTCATCATTTAAATTTACTTCTTTACGTTTTAATATACAAACATGACACATATAATAAACAGATTGTTTTGTTTTTTTATCTAATTTTAATTGATTTAAAGAATAAGTACTAAATCCACCATGTTCATAAATATGAGGTAGACTAAGACTTTTACTACGAATATCTGACATATTAGATGAATACCTCTGTTAATTTTGTTTTAAATGTTTCAATTGACAATTTGAACAATTTAAAAACTTGCTTAATTCTATCTGTATATAATTAAAGTGATAGAATTAATTAAAATGATATACGTTAGTCCATATGTCTATTGTGAATTTGTATTATTTTTTTTTGGTATTATGGGACAATAAAATTGTAGTAATGTCCAACAAAATAGTTTATTTAAAAAATTTGATTGGATTCTTATTCTATATTCGATACATTCAAATTGTGCACACATATTTCAATGAAAATTAAAACAAAACCAAAAAAAAATAAAACAAACATTGAAAGACCGATTGTTTGTTCTATTGTTCAATCTTCATTAAATTGTTCAATTTTTTTTTAAACAAATTTAAAACTGAGAATATATTGCACATATAGAAGATCTTTTCAAAAGAGAAAAAAAGACAACATATCATAGATCTTTTTTTGGTAATCATTATGCAATGGTATTAAAATGAGTTCAATGCAATGAAATTTGATACATTTATTTGAAAATTATAAAGTTTTACATAATTTAGAACATCCTAGATTTTTTAACACCCTTTTTTTGTTTTTTTCTCGTTTTTTTGTGTTTTTTTTTTGGTTGTATCTTTTTCGAATAAATAGATCATAATCAATAAAGAAAAGTGTTCACGCTTATGGTGAAGTGTATTATCAAATGGAGATGATATTCTTATCGGTTAAATATAATTTCACTTTGATAAAAATAAATATCAAATTGTTTTATTCATTTTGGTTATTTGGTTTAAAATTTTTTTCTGGTTAGCGTTTTTTTAGTGATTTAGTTTTTCTACGGGATGGATTCGCTAACCCCATACCCGACCCTACTACTTTACCCAGGCTTGAGACCGGCATTAACTCTAGAAGAGCTACAGGCGGATGAATAACAAGTGGAAAGAACTGGAAAGGATTGCTCAGGCCAGAGTTTGATGGAGAGTGCTGGTGTATGGCCTATGCTTCTCTACGAGGGGTAACAGGCGTAAGTATTTGGCTCAATCAAAAATTAAATTAGTTAATAGTTAGTAGACTGTTTTCTGTTTATAACAAATGAATCAGTCAGTATCTTTTTTTCTAGATATTCAACACAATATAATAAAGAATATATTTAGTTGAGATCATGAATCAATTGAAGCTAGACCACCATGGGAAACCTGAAAGGCTGTTTCGTCCTACTGTATGGTTCCTCAGCAGTGCGCATCCCCGACCCCGCCTTGTGAGATTCGAAGCCAGGACCTATCGGGTTCGCGCGCGAGCGCCTAACCAATAGGTCACTAAGCTGACATCCAATGGTGTTAATGTGTAACTTCAACCGACATTAATTATCAGAATGATGTTTTGTGGAGATTTTAGTAGTTTTAATAATTAAAGTCATGAGTCAATTTAAGCTAGACCATAATGAAAAATCTGGAAGTATTGGACAGCCGTTTTGTTCTAGTATGAAACTTCTCAGCAATGAACATCCACGATCCCACTCACAGGATTCGAACCCAGTGATATAATTAAATTATAACTATTATGTCTGGAAATATATTCTTCATTGACTTTCATTGAAAAGATGAGGAAGTGTACTATTTAATACAATTTAAAGAAAGAATTGTAATATGCAACATTTTTGATCCGTCCATAATGGTTAATGAATGAAGTTACAGACGTGTGATGAGTAAGGTAAGAAATGCACAACAATATGCTTACATAAATAAAGTAAAACTTGATAAGCAAATAATTGACGGGATGAAAATGTAGCTTGAGGAGAATGGATAAGTTGGCTTGTCCAGAAGCTAGATAAAGCTATGTGGGCTCGATCGGACGTGTGCCCACAACTTTCCAATTGAAAATAATATTATGGTAGTGCTCATGCAGATGAAGATGAAGAGGTTGCCTACGTAGTCCAATGTGTAATATTTCTAGCATTGGGAATACTTTATTTTGTTAGTGATGTTATGGTCATTTTATGATGTCACCTCTAGGTTTGGTTAGGGTTGATTAAAGTGATTTGCTTATTTATATTCTACATCTGTTGCAAACGGCCTCAATAATCGTATTCCCATTTCCGATGTGTTCTTTATATATGTTATAATGATCAGTTTATTGGTTTTCAGTCTTGATCGCCTTATGGTTGATGAGTTTGATTTATGTTTTTTTAATGAAGTTGTTTGAATAGCCTTTCTTTATCACTCCGTACTGTAAGTATGCCACATTGTTTCTTCGCTCATCTGACTAAACTTTGTAGGTAGATAATTTTGTTACTTTTTGAGCTGTTTTTACTTTGGTTGGATGGATTCGGATATATCTGAGTCTCCAGTTTTCTTGCATTGACTCTGGCAATCAACATACCCAAGAATGATGGTTTATAAGTTTCATGTCGTCGAAGACTCTGTCGATCAAATTAACGGTATTAACCAGCCAGTCCTATTGGATGGTGATAACGAATGTGTCGTCGCCATTACACCGCAAATACAATAGATATTTAGGCTTAGTAGTAATCAAAGACAGTCCACCTTAACAACTGATGATAAGGGTTTGAAAGTTGTCAGTTCAAGAATGGACATCTGATTAACGTTCATTTTCTTCAATGCATGTTTCAAGCCACCGCACTCTCTCAATTTTCTTTATTGTACCTTGTAATGTGATACCTTATAAACATTTTATATACTTGCCTTAGTAAGTTGCCAAATTTATGCACAAAGCTGGTGTTAAAACAAACACAAAAGACAACTTGTTGAAATATTCAGATGGCAGGAGTAAATAAGTAGATCAGATATTCTAGCAGGTTGATATTTATGCGAGAATAAAATTTACACGTTGTGGTATGATGTTTATTGTAAGGACGTTTATTAGTACTATGTTAACTAGTCACGTACAACATAAATTATTACCGATCACATTTTTCGAATTTGATTTATTTGGGTTTCATTGAAATTCCAACATTAATTCTAGCGGTACTTGTTCGAGATTTGATATATTTATTAATAGTTTCTATCGTATTTATTAAGTACAGAAATAAAGAGAGTATTTGGTTTCAATTCATAATTCCCTATCTAAATTTCATGATTGGTATTCATTCCACGCTATTTTATCTGTTCGTACACATTATTCGTCGACCATTTTTCATAATGCTGAATTTTCTAGTTTAACACTTAAAACTGCAATATATTTGTGCTCTTCAATACAAAGCAATAACGGTCACTTTGACCTATTTAACTACGCTCAGATCAACTACTGTCATCACATACAACTATCTTAGTCATTGAAATCTAATTGTCTTCACAAGTTTCATTTCTCACCCAGATGAATTAGCAGAAGTGAATTTTAAGGTAGTCTCATCCAAATACTAATTTCTGTAAAATCTTCAATGTTTCACATTGTAGGGGATGTTAGATCTACAAAGCTCACTTGGTAAATACCTTATTTTTGTAATTTTATTTTCAAATTTCGAATTTCTTTGTTTTCGCACCAAAAGCGCTCTTCTCACCTTCACGTAGTATTTCCCAGTTGGGAGAATCTTAAACGCTATTGGTCCGTTGTGTCTTTCAGTATGCTATTTTATAAAGCTTCCCAAGAACAGTTTTATGTTGTCTGTATACGTTTATTTATGCCAGTTGAATCCCTTGTGCTACTGCCTGCTTGCGGAATATATTTATTCCCTATTTGGACATCGACTTCTCTCTCTAGTTAGCGAAGCTGGGACGCATCAAAATAGCTAGCTTATTGATCTTTGGTTATAAGTCTTTGTTCCGTCCGCAGACTCAGTGAACTCGTAATCGCTTCAACATAGCACATATTATTAAGGAATTTAACGTAATTTAGGTAATATTTTGCCTATTGCTGGTGGTTGGATAAACAAATATGGAATAGGTGATCAAGTCAATGTCCAATAATTTTTTTAATTATCAATAATGTTATTGAATTCCTGTTCAAATGTTATTTTCCTGAATTTCATGCTTATTTCTTAGTAATAGAAGTAGCAGTAGTCCTTAATTATAAACCTCATCTCCTGCCTCCATACAGTTAATAAAAGTGTTAAAAGAATAAATATTTAAGATTATCACTGTATATATAATAGATTAAATGATGGCCGGTAGTAAAGCTTTCCACTGGTTTGTGCTAAAAATTAATCTAGTTCAAAGGTTTCTAAAGCCAGTCTACATATGTATAGAGTTTATTCAACACCTTGAATGGCTTGAAATATTACTCATTGAACTGGAGCTGGTTATCTGAAATTCAACTTGGTAGATAATAACACTCAAAAAGTGGAATATAAATCATCAATAAAAATAAGCTACCATCAAACATGATAATGACGATTCAACTGCAGTTTATAAATATCTCTCGTTATTCTAATTAGTTCTTCAAATGTTATTAAAACAATCAATAGGCAACACTGATAACGTTGTCTAGTATGACAGATTTGACAAATATAACAGAACTTAAAAGCTATTACATATGACCAACGAAATAGTTTGTGTGTTGTTTTTTTTTAAGATATATGTTTCATAACTAGGACTACAACGAACACAAGTCTTTTAAATAGACTATAGTGATATCTTAATTATTGTTATTATTATTATCAATGGAATGCCAAAATTGAAATTTTAACAGAAATAAAAACTGTTTTACTACTTATTTCAGTTAGCTAACAGATGTGAAGACAAATTCTAGTGAAATTAATTCAATAATAGATGTATGTGATAAAATATTGTAGATTAAGAATAGTATACTAGTTAGTAGAGTACGAGAAAAATTTATGTATCATCTAAATTGTCAAAAAATTCTCTCGAACAGTGGCTAAGTGGATAACGTGACGGCATTTGGAGTGAATGATATGGTGCTCGAGTCGTGGATTAAACATCAATTCTTGGATGTAGCTATTTGCAGACAATAAGTCCCGAATTGGATGAAACGCGCATTCTTGATTCTATGACTAACCATTATCCATCTCTATCTTTTAATCCTTATGGATTAATGGAAATATTGAAGCAATCAGCGGAGGGTTCATGTATGCCAAATAAGAGACTGATCATTTGCAGTCGTAATCATCAATAGGAAGACTTAAATAATCGATACAAATAAAGTATTAAGTGTAATTCAGTAAACTACTAAAACATCTTAAGTGATCATTAATTCACTTGATTATAAATACTTTGCTATCCGTAATGAGTAATTGTTCATTTCTGTCAGTTTACTGAATTCACAAGTTTAAACGTTTTCCGGCTAACAAATGCAAAACAAGTTATGCAGAAGTATTACGATCTTAGAAAATTTATTGAGAATAGATCATAGTTCGGACTAAATTACTGATTTCTTTTATAACATAAAATGCTAAATTTTTTTTTAGCTCTATTTAATATTTGCTAATTCAGAGATGACTGTATCATTACTGTAAGTAAAAGGAAACCTCCTAACAATTTGATAATCATTCGATCTTACATCATAATCTTCACGTATAATCAGGAGTTGATATTAAATAGAATTTCAAACAACAAGCGGAAACAAAAGTTTTGATAGTATAAAATGAATTGATTTTCACTATCAGTATGAAACTTATTTGATTGATGAAAACCTTCTTGATAAAAATGATCCTGTTATTCTTGAGGTCATTGATGAAGTGAGCTTAAGGAATAACTTTAGTTTCTATATATTCTTCAGTTTGATTCCATTATCTTCCAGAGAACCTAAAACTTTTCTTCATTATTGTTTACCTGATTCACCTATTTACTTTGTTTATCTTCAAGTCTATCAATAGGAAACCGAGTTGACAAAAATTTAGTATAAACTACATAACTAGAATAAATCTTACTATTACATCGTTTAAAATCATTAACCAAGTACTTTTCTTTTCTACTCTACTCGAATGTCCCGCTTTTGATGTGATATTGATTGATTATATCGAGTAGATTAAAAATAAGTAGACGGACGAAACGCGCATCCTGGATTCCACTGCTAGTCACTATCCATCTTTGCTTACAATGATTGTGAATTAAGGCTATATCGAGGCAATACGCACAGTATGAACATATGCCAATTAGAGACTGACCAGTTGCAGTCCTAAACATCAATGTGAAGATTCAAACAAACAATACTCAGGAGTAGAATTCACTTACAAATTTCAGGTGTTAATTATCATGTTTATTAATCACCGACTTCATTCTGTGTAGTAATCAATTAAGTTATGGATGGTATTTTAAACATTTCGATTAATTTTCTTTTATTATATTTTTGATGGTGACACATTTTGTTACTAAGGTATTTGAACAAAAAAACACCAAAAAATTTTGAATAATCGTTCAACATAAATTTAATGTTCAATTATTTATATATAATTATAGATCAATAATAAGTTCCTGTGCTCCTTAATCAATCTACTCCATTAAAAATAACTGGTTGTCATAACTTTCAACCTTATTTTTACCTGTTATTGGCAACAGAAATGAAGCATACATATTTATTAATGATTTGTTTTTAATGCTCCTTTCCACGTTGTGTTATTAAAATATTAATAAAAGATACTGGAAATAACTTATTTTGACCTATGATTAAAGTTATTTATAAATTTTGGTAGACATAATGATGAATCAAAATAGAATGTTCATGACTAAAGACTGATGTCGTTTTCAGAAATCCTATAAGTTTGTAAAATTAAAACACAGGCATATGTATTTCGACTCAGTATAGAAGTAAATACAGCTTAGTTTATCTATCGTTCGTTTGGGGTGGCGATCAGACTCCAGAGTAATAAATTCAGCAACTAACACATGATGATGAACGGAAAATTAGTTCATGTAAGAAAATAATATCGGTACCACATTCTAATATCCCACAAAACCTTATTATAGTATAAAGAAAGTCTAATAATGGTTAATAATTGACTAATGTATAAATAGTTTGTGTCTTGATTATATTAAAATAAGATAGATTTTACAGTAAATTCAGTTTCAGTTACCTCTGTTTTTTATTATATAATCTATTTCGAAACATGAACTTAACAGATATTTGCTATAGAGCTTCAAAGAGTAATATAGCACCTTGAGTTTAAAACTAACGTGGCTGATCGCTGACACTGTTAACTTTGATAAACTTTCATCGATTGGTTGTATAACAAACCAAATGATCTGTTCATACATTAGCTTTTAAAATATAAACCCTTTATAAGTAGTATTGATTATCGAGTAAACAGATATCCTATATCCTATAACAACTTATTGAATAACAATACACATGAATATATTTTAATAAGGAAAGTAAACTTAACATTGAATAGCAAAAGAACAAACAAACGTAATGTAATTAGTTTTCATTGTTGAACTGAATTATTATTTTCATTGTTTATTGATGTTTTCATATTGATACTTATAATTGTACAGCATACATATAAACTGGACCACGTTCATTTATTTGTGGTCCAAAGACTGGATGAACTTGTAGATATGTTATATTATCATCACAAATTTTATATGGATATGTCATACTTTTGTCAATTTTAATTCTTGGTAATTTGTTAGGTTTTTGTGATTTAGTTCCATTATATATTTCTTTCATATTGGGTAAATTATTTGCAGATTCATCGGTAACTTCTTTAAATGGAGTTTGTGTTGAGTTTACTTGCAATGGTATTGAAGTTACACGTTGCATAGTTGATTTTTCTATCTTTTTGTTTTCATTTCCATTTAATTTTATATCTTTTGGAGAAGTAAGCTTAAATTCACTTGACTTCGTAACTCTCCATGAACCAACTGCTTCATCACATGTTTTCTTCGAATATTCACTATAATCGCCAATCAGTGAATTAGGTCTTAACAGTGAATTACGAACTGATTCAACGGACATAGCTCGATTCTTGTTATTTAAATAAAAGTTTTGCTTATTGTTATCATTACAAATAATCGGCAGTTTTTGAGATAAACGAAATGAATCTGATTGTGTAGCTTTATCTATCAGATTGCATATTCGATTAATATCATTTGGTGATTTACAACGAAAGAATTCATAAGTACGTTTATCATCGCAATGATTTGCGACACATAATGCTAATGCTTGTGGTTTTGAACGAAATGTTGAACAACGCTTTATGTCTTCATAACGTAACTCTGAATGAAATGCACGTCGACCCATAGATTTCAGTCGTTCAAATCTCATTGAATCGTCAAACATATATAGCTTGCAGTGAGTATTTTTAGAACTATAATATTTATCCAATAGTGCCTGTATTCTGTCTCTTGTAAACTCCTCATCTTTTTTTAACTCGATTTGTTTCAAAATATAGATATCACATTCAAGGAATACGTGATTTCCAATATCTTTAATCGGTGGATGTCGATGTTCAAATGAAATATCACGATCTAAACTATCGCCCCAGGAATCTGATACACTCTTGTCAGATGTAATACGTGATTCAGATTGTGTTCGACGTCCTGACATTTGTATAATTAAAATTTCTATAGTATCTCTTCATAAAACAATGTATATGAACACATATTTTTGTTTTAAGTACATTAAAATATATACAAATGCGGGTCAGAAGACATGTAATGCAAAAACATACTGTAATTCCATTTAACTGATTTATTGATTCAAATTATTTTTGTTTACATGAGATGTAGAAGGTTAGTTGAGGACACAACTTATGTAACAACATTTTTGCATCCATTTATGTGCTTCATTGATATTTACCAGCAGACAGTTTAACAAATATTTACTAACATCGAATTCATCTGCTATTAAAATTGAAATTACCATTGGATTGATATCTGTAAATTATGTTGTTAATGTCTGTGGACTGACTTAAAATAATTATTTTCTATTTACTTGTCACTTAGATAAGAGACAAATTGTCTGGAACAAAAAGGGTGAATTCATCTAGGAATCTTCAATTGGAGGTGACTTTAATTTTAATATGAAAATAATGACAGCTAAAATATTAGAAAAATGGTCCGGAAATAAAATTTGTACGGTTGTCTAGTGCCGGCTGTGTCAACACTTGATAAAACTGGTTTTAGAGAAGTAGGTCAACAAATAAACACTTAGGTAGATATTTGAGTTTGAAAGCTTAAAATGTAAGTCATCTTTGGATGGGTTTATTTCACTCTTATAAGTTATGGTTTCTTGATGCATTTCATATATATATATATATATATATATACTCTGTTGGTTAGCTTTAAGACCTCGTCGACTGTTACAAAATCTCAGCAACTATCTAAATCAGTGTGTAATGGCGTTTAGATCGGAAGAAGAATAGAGGCAACAAAAACAAGTCTCAGTATTACTGCATGAAGTTGCTGACTGTTAATTCGACAAGCTCTGCAAGGTGCAGACCTTGAAATTATGGTCCGTGTGATAATTTGAATTTACGGTTGAAGTAAAGAAGTGGCGTGACGCCAAATCGGTTTTAGTTAGATTGACTTACTTATTCAGTCCTACCAATATATTTATAACATATTTTATAATTTTTGTCCCAATATGAATAAAAAATTTGCCTTACAGTCCCCCCAAATTGTTTATTGTCATGATTTTATGTCCGGCTTTTATCACGTGATTTATTCACTTATCGAAATACTACTTATTCAATTTTAGCACTGTGCCAAAACAATGACGTTTGACCGGTATGAGCAGCCTAGTGTCCTTATTGGTTCTTTATCCGCCTAACCCTTCCAATTGAGTCCAAAACACCAATTACAGCTTCAGCTATGCGAATCATTTATTTCAAGCATACTCGAGTTATATACAAGACAGACAGACCACTTCACATCATAAAATAGAAAATAATATTTGTACAAGTTCAAATCGAAATGTGTCTGTGAATGTGGGAGACAATAATCAATAAACTGAATATAATTTAGGGACAGCGAATCGTATAATAATAATAATCCATAGGTGAAATGCAGCTTATAATAAGAAGAATATATATAGATCAAATCTAATCACTAAATAGTTATATAATAAGGATATATATAGAATAATAGTCCATTAATCGGTCCCGCAAGTTACCCGTACTTTCATCTTCACTAGGATATAACATATATCCTTTAACTAATTCATAATACTTGATGAATTACGAATCCTTTTAATATCTGACCTGATAAATATGTACAATATACTCTTTTTCATCACTTGATTTTAAACGACCTACAAACTGACCTGCAAACATTAGACAAACCTATAATCTAAGTATTTATTCAATTTCTATTCTTATAAATTTTGTAGAACAAATCATACAAGCAAATAATTTTATTTTCATTTGGATCATCACAGTTTACTTTAATTTTTAATAATATCTAGAGGCTAAGCGTTCGCACGCGAGACCGCTAGGTCACGGGTTCGAATCTCGCGAGGCAGGATCATGGATGCGCACTGCTGAGAAGTCTCACAATAGGACGAAACGGCCGTTCAATGTTTCAAGGTTTTCCATGGTGGTCTAACTTAAATTGACTCATGATCTCAACTATTAAAATTACTGCAATATCCACAAAAACCCCTTCTGATAATTATATACCTATATAAAAATATTAAACCAATCAAGGTAGTATATAAGTCAATGTTAACAATAGAACAGATTAAATAGAAACACAATAAATAAAAAGTACAAATTGATGTGACGTGTAATATCAGGTGCACTAGTTGGGATAAGAGTGATAAATGAGTGAGTCGATTTTCTACAATAAGAAACAGGTTAGATCGGGAAATATAGACAAAGCAGTAGCATTCACTGAAAACCATTGCGTTGAACTATACACTCGTATTTATAGTTGCATGTATATGGTATGTATATGTTTATGTCCATACTAGAAGAGAATTATACGATTGAAAAATATAGAAATTAATAATAAGTGGAATCGTTTGATAAGTTTTGTCTTACCATAGAAGAGATAAGGGTGTTACAAATTTCTTATGAATACAAAGACTCAGTTGATTGGCTCGAATTTACACAGTTTCTGTCATATGTGAAACATGAAATCCAACCCTATAAGGAAAGGTAGATTGCATATAATAAATTACTCTGAATGATTAAGTCCTGCTATTGTTCAAGTATGATAGATCGGACCTCTGTATTGTTTCCATCACATCTTTTCTCACACATGAAGAAAAACACTCACTAATCAGTTAACTCAGATGTCCATTTGTATGTCCGATGCGAATTTCTTCACAATAGTGGTTATCATTGTAGATAAGTGAGGATGTGGCAAACCAGGTAAAATTGTCTTGCAGTTGAAGAACCACCAAAGGTCAGGTAGGAAACGTTGGACAGAAGTTAATAACAGGAAATTTTTTCACCACTGGTTTAGTTTATCCCATGGTAAATCTCTGTTGAACATTATTTTCAGGAGGAGAGGTTTCTTACTAATCGTCGATACCACTATACTCTGGATTAATGTATACATACATTTGTTCAGAAAACCTTGACGGTAGCCCATTATTTCTGTCCTTTACATATTACATTCCCCATTTTTAACCTAATCAAACCCTTAATTCTATGTGCCTTTGTAACTATTTTGATATTAGATATTATTATTTGGCTTAAATTTTTCAGTCCCAAATGTTCCTAAATATTTCTTTTCCTTTGTTAAGTCATTTCATAATTCTTTTCTAGTTTCCGATGGTATATTAAACCAGATAAATCTAGCTTAGACATGTTCAATTTCCCATCATAGTAAGCGATCATTTATATGTTGAATTATCTAATCACATAATTCACATACCATAGTTTTCCGTTAGAACCGTAATCAGTGTATATTATATTGAATTGTTAAATCTTATTTTATTCTTTATTCGTTTACCTATACATGGATTTTAATAAACCTTAGTACACTATCATGATATGACCTAAGAAAAATTTCATGAAATAAATATTTCAACTGTAGTGAACGAAAAGACAGGAGGGGACAACCGAAAGTATTTCAATTCAACATTACAGAATATCTTGGTAAATTCTATGACTTTGTTGTTCCTTCGTTTCCAAACCAATCATTCTCTGTTCTCTTTCTCTTTTCTTCGATTTTCTTAAACTTATATCGCCAGACATTTCACTTTCGATTGATGACACATACTATTTATATCTGTCGACACCAGTAGCAAATACCACAATTGTATTTGACATTTTGATATACAACTCATCAACAAAAATCAGTTTACAACCAGTCCACTGATTTCGAATCACTTGGTTGATTTCTCTTCAAATATCAAAATTCGGTGATGAAATCACTTGTTATCATGTCTAACGCTCGTTTTCTTTTTCATGTTGTCGGCTTTTTATCTTACTTCCATATGGCTTATTTAAGCTTTGGCCTATCCATATTTGAATGACCTCTTTTTGGCAAACATGACATTGAAGGACTAGTAGGATGACAGATATTCTGCATTTGAATAGCATAAAGTGGTCCGATTGATTGTTTCTTACCTTGATATGCAAGTATTTATGCATTTGTAGCATCTGGGTAATGTTTCAAACATTCTAATAGACAAATCAGTTCAAATATTGTTAGTTGTTTTGTATTCGATAGCTTAATAAAAATGTCTTCATTGATTTTGTGTTTACTACATCTGGTTAATAGTAGTACTAATGTATCATATATGTATAAACAGTCAAGTAGTCGGTTTATCCATGATTCTATTGTGTACAGTCGTATATCAAACCCACATGGGTTATTCTAGCTTCCGGACAGACTGAATTATTCATTCTTTCCAAGTCACATTTTGACCTTGTTATTTATTCACCTATTAAACTTGACTGTTTTTATATCAGCTCATGTGTGTTAACTGCTCAGCCTATTTATTACATGTCTTACTTTTGCCTGACCATATATACTGAGTCACTCTTTATCAAATCGAGTTGTCTCACTCCCCTTCTCAGCGTCGCCTTGTTTTGCTTAGCTTTCTCGCTTCTTATTCTGAATATCTGTCTGGATAAATGAATTTTTGAAATAAATCTTACTAACGCAACCTGCATTTGGCTTACTATTATCGCAGTCACACACGGGGTTAGCCGAAGTAATTGATAGTGTTAAGTGGAAGATCTATGTACATAGCATATTTGCACGTTCATCCGAATCGAATTCAGATAGCTGACTACTATTCTCAAAAAACATGTAGAAAACAACCGTAGTATATCAAACGTTGATTATTGCCTATTGACAACGGATGACTTCAGAAAAATGTACTATTGCATCGAGAAAAATTCAAAATATTTCCTGCGCTCAACTATTATAAATTCGCTAATGGTAATTCGGATCTCAAACACACGACTGTTGACCATTTTCTTCATACTGATATAGAAGACAATCTAAACAAGCGACATGGTAGTTAATAATAAACATACGTTCTATTAATCTGGATTCTGGATAATCTAGTCAGACGGAGCAAATTATTTTAAATTATGGAGACTGTCTCCGAACACTTTGTTAGCCTCGACCGAAAACTAACGTCCCGAAAGAACTGGGAAGTTAGTTAAATAACACCACAGATGAGGTCTGTGTACTCAAGGTGTGATTTGATACAGAGTATTGTTATTACCCCTCAAATGCCCTGGTACGGCCGAGAATGGATAGATTCCGCTCTCCCTCTCGAAATGCTCTCACATGGCCACGCGTATACAGCCTCTGCCAGGGAAGTCCTACTCACTGCCTTCTCGTGGAAGGGGTGTTGTTTACGAACTTGAGAAGACGAAAAGCGAATGCCCGGCTCTTGAACCGGGTTGGTGGACACGGTGCACATGGGCTCCAGTGTCCTGAGGGAACAAATGGCGTATGAACCAATCGTTGGTCACCGGCTACCTTAGGACTGCATCTCCTTACGATGTTCCACTGCCTTGTGAATCACATCTGTAGGTCAGAGGCTCCGGTTGTGATCCCCTAAGAAAACCGCGTGCTACGGTTTTGGCACCCGGGCAATATCACAGACCTCACACAAATCAAATGAGATTTGTGTGGCGCATATATATCTGGTGCCCTTTGTACCAATTATTATGTAATTAAATAAATAAGTAAATGGTTATTACTGATCGTAATGAGCTTTGAGGAGTTTGAAAACCATACATTTTATCGTGAGTTTTTATCAGTGATCTTGTTTGAGAGATGTAAAAACAAGAATTGTACTTATTTCAATGATTTAATGCAAGGTCATAATATACGGTATTTAATTGTTCGTTCAGAGATTTCTGCAAACTAACTGAATATTTGATAAGTTTAAAGTTTCAAATGTCAAACGAACCACTTTGAACAAACATTGTAAGCAAAGATCGATAGTGGCTAGTAGTGGAATCCACGACGTCCGTTTCGTCCTATTTAGGACTCGTCAGCTGGACGTACCTGCATCTTGGAGTTGATGTTCATTCTGGGGCTCGAACCCAGCACCTATCGCTTCAAACGCCATCGCGTTATCCACTCAGCTACTGAGTCCTGATAGTCACCTGTTTGTGCAATGGGGTGAAGTTTATATTCACTTGGTGTTGTTTACTTGCATCTTTCCATTGATGTTTCTTATTGACATATGTGCATACTGTGCGTATTGCCTCGATATAGCCTTGATTCACAATCACTATAAGCAAAGATGGATAGTGGCTAGCAGTAAAATCCACGACGCGCGTTTCGTCCTATTTGGGTTCGAGTCTCAGAGAGAACATCAACTCTGAGATGCAGATACACCCAGCTGACGAGTCCAAATAGGACAAAACGCGCGTCGTGTATTCCACTGCTGGCCACTATCCATCTTTGCTTATAATGTTGTATACACTTACTTTGTTCATTATTAATTAACTTTATACGTAGATTGGTGCCATGTTGACATACAATTTGTTATAAATCATATGTGCTTTATATTAATATAACAAATGGATTAAAGTTAGCATGTACAGAAAATGAATTCTAAGAATACGAAGAATATTTATCTACCGAATGCTCAAATTGAATTCTTACATCACTTTTTTAATTCATAGACGCCCTTTTAACCTCTTATGTTAAATGATAGTAACGACCAACACAAACACATTTAACGAAGTAGGTCTGCGTTTTGACACTGATCTTAGTAATCTAATTATGTTGCTTAGTAATCACAACAACAGGTTGTCATATGAATCTATTCTTAATAGTGGTATAGTTTTGGTTACTTCGAATTTGTACTGCATCAGGAAATATTTTGTAAACGTTTCACATCTTATTCCGTGGAAAATTTTGATTCTGTTCTTTTGTATCTTAAATGGACAGAATTAACACTCACAACTCTAAGAAAAAGCAAAACCCTTACAATTATCTAGATTTACAGCGTTTGTCTAACGATTCTTGTGATTAATCAGCTCAATATTCGCCTTTTTCCACTATCAAACTTATTTTCATTTTCTACTACTTAAGAATAGTAGAGTTCTATATAAACATGTCACTAACTTCTGGCTGATATGAGTAAATTAAACTTGAATCTTCAGATGCAATACCACCTTCTCACATATCATAGTTTAACAGTTAACGATTGCTGTAGTAAAAACGTCAGTTGACAAATTTTAGTAACCAGTGCTAATTAAATTTGACAATTCTGAGTACACGGCTGAATATAGTTGCATATATATGATTGTTATTTACTTTTGAAACTAAGTACAAGTTGTGGATGAAAACCTTTCTCAAACGGAATTATCGTTCATCAGTTACATACTATGCTCTGTGCAACAATATGTCCTGTACAAAGTCCACAATTTTATTCAATCTACGAAATTTAAATGTTATGACTATTGGACGTCTACTGGAGAAAAATAATTCTGCGTCCTGATACAAATATATGGTTTCTCGTGTTAACGTTTGACCAAGCTTTGATCAAGGAATTATTTTTAGTGATCCATTTGCTTTTTACGCTAATTTTCGTTGCATCGAACTTCTAGGACAGACTTAAGTGATCTAGTTTTTTTCTTTCGATAACACGTTGCAGTTCTGATGAATAAGGGAGGCCTTTATAACTTCAGATTACTACACTGACCCTTGATTTTCACTGGCTGTTTTCTCCATCAGTTTGTTATTTTGTTTAATGCTCCCAATATCATTGTTATTATCATATAAATCGAATTTTTGTACCACATTCTTCATTTCAGGAAAGAAAGAGGCTCTTTGATCAAAATATTTTTTCTTATGTCTCTTATTGCAACACAGTGGGGATATTACGGTTAATTTGCTTTTGTTACTTAGCTGAATAAACAAGTGGTGGGAGGGGGAGAACGAAAGTTTAGTCCAGTCTGAACCGATTATGAGTATCACATAACATACTTAATTGATAGTTATTGTAACGAAATTGATCATTTTACCAAATAGATTAATTACGATGAGTACTAGGTTAGTTTTCTAATACAGGCACTAATTAAACTGGATTATGTTTAGATAACCTTAAGTTTGGCGACTCAAACTTGGTTATATATATATATATATAATACGTTCAGGCTCATTTTAGTGATGCGCCTCTTACATAATGGTCATTTTTAATGTGATTATTATTTAGTGATCCGAAAAGATGTTGAAAATTCAGTACTACTAGTTGTCATGAGACATAAGCGATAGTTGGCCAACTACATAAATTTGGGTTATGAGTTATCAATTGGTTTTGCTAAATTAACTATTAACCAAGTTACTCTGATAATCAATAACTGAGTGAACAATTATTGACTTTTGTTTCCATGTAAAAGATATTTATTAAGTTAGTCAGCACACAAGCAAAATGATAATCAAATGTTTGTATTACTCTAAAATAATTTAAGGTACAAAAAAGAATGAGTAAATGGGAAGAGATTATTATGAATACCAGTTAAAAGGCAATACATTTTAAGATAAATTTTATTTAGATTTGTTCAGAATGTAAGATTCAAAAAGAATAAAGTAACAGTGTCATAATCAGTAATCATGTTTCATTGACTTACCAAAAGAATTTCATAAATTGAATGTTTATAGTTTGATAATATCTATGTAGATATTTCCCTTTTATTCATTTGGTGATTCATACAAAGGTCCTTCATAAGTTTGAAGTTTTTCTATACCTGATTGACAAAACAAGTACTTTGAACCATATTCAGATTCAACTACATCACCGCATGTTGAAGTAAGAAATGTTAAATCATTATCAAACATTGCAATTAATTCATCTTTATGAGCATAAATATTTTCATTATCTAATCTATATAAATTTTTTAAACTTTGACGTCTTGAATTTACTGGTGTTGCATCATTATTATCTTGATGGTTAGATTGATTATGTTTCATTTTATTTTTTGACTGGTAACCGATTAAAGGATGAAAATTGTCATTAGCTGGAGGTGAAATCATTCCTTTTGGTGAACTATATGAATTTTTTTTTCGATTTCTATTATTATTTGATTCATTTTCACCATAACCATTTACTTCATGTTCATTTGGCATATCACTAACTGAAACCGATGTTATATTATTATAAGTATGTGATGGGGAAAATGGTGAAGTATTATGAAATACTTCAGCACGATCTACCGCTTCAGTTACAGGTGATCCAGTATCACGTAAAAATCCACTTTGATAACTTAATGATTCATTATTTAAATTTGTACTACTTTCAAATAATTCAGCAGCTGATATTTCATTATTCATATCAATAGTTGATCTTGATGTATTTTGACTTTTATATAATCTATGATCTGAATTATTTTTAGCTGAACTAACTAAACGTGTTAATTTTTCTAAATCAGATGGATCATCACAACAATAACTTTCATATGTTTTTTTATTTGTTTCCGAATCATGTTTACATATCACGAATACACCTGGTTTACTTGTAAAAACAAAGAAATTTTTTATATCTTTATATTCAGCATATTTTCTTGTTGAATGAGGAATAATTGATGATGATTTACTAAATTTCAATCTATCTTGTAAACAGCTAATAGTAATATTTGTATGACCTTTAGCCAAATGTTTTTTTATAATTTGATCAGCTAAAAAACGTGAAAATGATTCATTATCAGCTATTTCAGTAACACCGAGTTTTTTTCCACGACATTGAAAAAATATATCTTTTTCATTTGAAGAATCCACACTACTTGACCGTTTGCCTCGTTTCATTTGTCTTTGTTATTACAATACAACGTTACAAGAGTTAATCTTCTTGAAGATTTGTTGAGTGATCAATTTCTTTTTGATACACCAGTAATCACCAGTAGTTTGTTAAATAAAACGATGATAAAAGTACTAGTTTGGTAGTTTAGTAAAAGTGACTACTAAATGAAGATTATCAATAAAAATAATACTTACACATACAGATACAATCGAACATTAGTAAGACTCAATTAAATTCTTAAAAGCAAGGTACATACATATGTATGTTTGATGTTTTGTATGTGTATGTAAGTAGATGAGCATGTGACATATAGTATTTCTTGCTTCATTACTATAATATTTGTTATCGATTGAATTTTACACCCACATCTATAGTTCTAGTACTGTTATATTTCATGTTTTAAATAAGTATGATAAGTGGTTACCGTAACTACATCTCATAATATACATATTCGCATACCTCAAATAAGTAGAATATATATTTTAGAGTGTACAATTATGTTAAATGTATAGCTGAAAATTCAAACATAATAGAGTATAAAGAAAACAAAAAGAATTTGAGTTCAATCACAAATAGTCCAGTTGTAATTTCAATGTATACGTTGTTTAGATTAACTTCGATAGAGGTTATTGAGTGGGTTTTTCAAAGAATTTAAAAAAATCTTTGTCATTTAAAGAAAGACATTTCATTATCTGGCGATCAAATATGATAAGATTTGGAGTTGTTAGAGATTTCATTGAAAAACCTACGAGCACTGGATAACTGTTTTATCCTAGTATAAGACTCTTCATCACACCTTCGAATTCGAGTTATAGTGTCAAATGCCTTACCATAAAGCTACTAAGCTAAAATCTGACGCTAAACATTTACGAATTGAATCAGTTTGTGATACTAAGACGAAGTATTTATCAAGTGTTCCCTAATTTTCTAAGCTACTCAGACTGACGTCAATTTATGACTGTAAATCTCCATAATAGACCTCATTCCTAGAAACTAATGTCTCAAAACTTCATTAAGTCTGATTTTTCAAACACGTACATCCTCATTATTATTTTATACAGTCAGTATTGTAAATATACGGTCGTTTTCAAGAACAATTAATTGAATTATAAACGAATTAATGAAGAAGTTCTGGTGCAAATCTGATAGATAATTTAATCAGGATCACTTTATTTCTTTTAAGAAATAGTACTTGACAACGTATGTAACCTGAAGAACAAATTGACAAAGAATAAATAGCTTTCCTAATACAGACGGTTTCTTCAAGAATTAATTCTTAAAGTGGATTACAGATGCATTGGTTTACTAGGAATGTAGAAAAATGAAGTAAAGGAAATGATGTAATTTATCCACCAGCACTTAACTAAGAGAAGATATCTTGATTCAACAAGTTTCTAACATTTTAGGTGTCTCTAACAGTGCCAGAGAGTTGTCTGGTAGAAAATTACAAAACAGTACATGCGTTACATTTTAATAACAGGTTTAAAAATTAGGGACTGTAAATAAACAGTTACCAATCCAAGTAACAAATTTCAACCAAAGAAAATAAAATAAATGTAATGAAGATATACTAACGGAGTAGTCTACTTCCATTTTTAGTTTCATAACGAATAAAGATACTGTTTACATTGAAAAAGTTTGTGAGGAATCACTTAGTGAATTTAAAATGTTTTACTATGATCAAAGATCAAATAATATTTAGTTCATTATACACTGAAAAGAGTAAAGCTTATTATCTTTTGAAGTAAACTGTGTTTATTTAGAAGTGGGTTAAGTTTATCAGGACATCAGTATAGAAGAAGAGGACTTTGTCATTATCAGAATTACGCGTATGAGTGAATCAAATAATGACCTTTTTTCATTAGTAGTTTTATCTGGGGCTATTTCCATTTACATGTGGTCTTCGTAAGCAAGCAATATTAGTTAGGATATCATTAAGGACAAGTGAGTTCTGGATAACCGTGAGTATCTGCAAAACACTAGAGATTATGGGCTGGCTAGCGAGCCGGTTACAGATTATATTCCAATAGAGTGGCATCGGTTAAATAATACTGACAGGATTCGAAAGTCTTGCGTTTTATTCCTAGAGTAAATTCAAATGACCGAATATAGTAGGGAATTTCTTATTTATGTATAAAACCTTGAACTTAAATTGCATAAGTTACTTTTCAGATGATAAATAATTGTCCAGTGGTGGAAATCCAGCAAAAAAAACAATTAATCAGGTTTCACTTTTTATCGTTGTACCAAAAGGTACGATCTACAAAATGATAAGCTTATCATTTTGCCGGTAATTAACTTTATGAAGTATATCATTCAAATTATATCACCATTGTACATTCCCAAATAAATTATTACAGTATTTTATTAGTAATTATTAACCCTTATAAAAAAAATACGCCGTCAATCTGGAAATGTCGGTAACAGGAAGGTTTTGGTTGCATTATTTATAGAGAAACAGTCCTACTGTACGGAGCTGAAACGTGAAGAACTACTACATCCATCGTCAAGAAGGTACAAGTATTTATAAACAGTTGTTTCCGCAAAATACTCAACATCCATTGGCCGGATACCATTAGTAACAGCGTTTTATGGGAGAGGACACAGTAGCTTCCATCTGAAGAGGAAATTAGGAAAAGACGTTGGAAGTGGATAGGACATACATTAAGAAAATCACCAAACTGCTCCACGAGACAAGCCCTAACTTGGAATGGTGAAGGGAAGTGGAAAAGTGGAAGGCCAAAAAACACATTACGCCGGGAAATAGAAGCATATAGGAAAAGGATGAATGTTAACTTGAAAGTGGTGGAAAGGATTGCCCAGGACAGGGTTGGATGGAGAATACTGGTGTGCGGCCTATGCTCCTCCACGAGGGGTAACAGGTGTAAGTAAGTAAGTAATCTCTAGAGAAAGTGATTAGTCAAGTTGTATCATCAGACAACGAACGAATACGAAAACAAAAACTGTATGACTGATGAGTTCTCATCAAAAGCAAAATGGATAGATGTAAGCATATTATGTAATATAAAGTGATGTCATGTGGTTTAAAACGTCTAGTTTACATTTTTAAATGCTTCTAGTATGTTCTAAGTTGAATTCTCTTTAAGTTTGACAAGAGATGAAAAGTACTCAAATAAAAGAATCAATAAAAGGTTAAAACTTAAAGTTGTGAGTTCAGTTCCATGTACAGTTAAGGATAGAGATTGTGGGAAAGTATTATGCTAAAAATGTAATATCTATCCAGTGCACTTATGTAGTCAATGCTTCTTAAGCTGTTGTGAGGTGGTGACGAACATTAACTTCAAGTTATTGAGTTGATCAATAAAAAGTAAAGTTATATTACTTAGTTACAATAAAACATTTTAAAACAAGAATTATTTGATTTTTTTAATTTTTAATAAGAAATCTATTGGATTCATATCCAAAATCAAAACAAGGATGAAATAAATTAAATTAAACCAAATCAAGCTTAACAACTAACAATTACGGTAAAGATATCCTTTTTTGTTAGTTCTTGACGCAAAGCCTAATTCAAACGTTTCGGTTGGGTGAAACAATTTACACATCCACTATATATTATATGTGCGTGCGTATAAGATCAGTTTCTGTAAAACGTTCTAATCTTATGACTTTTTAAGTTAATATAATTGAAGAACGTTAGTTTTGAGGAGCATCGTACCTTCACACTGAATAGTAAAATATAAACCCTTATTTTTAACTATTAAATCAATATTTGTGTGTTTTTAGTGCTAGTTATCCTCTTATATTCACGATATAGAATGTATAGTTGAATATGTAATTAAACATATGTAGTTCTTGTCAGATCATGACATTTTGGATGTTACTTTGATGTTATTCTTTATGTGCCTCATATCAAATCAAAAGCACTTTTGTATCTAGAAAGTAGTATTGTTAACATTGATATTTCCTATCATATAAAAAAGTCCCCATACGGTGAAACCATTAAGTCAGTTGAAGCTAGACCACCATCGAAAACCTGGAAGCACTGGACAGGCGTTTCGTCCTATTGTGGGACTCCTTCTCCTTAGGACGAAACGGCCGAACAGTGCTTCCAGGTTTTCCATGGTAGTCTAGCTTCAGTTGACTAATGATTTCAACTATGAAAAAATACTGAAATCTCCACAAAACCCCTTCTGAAACCACTAAGGTAATTCATCAGCATAGATACAAATCTTAGCTTCATCTAAATTAGAATTTATACTACTATCAGTAATATAACAAAGAAAATAAACATTATTTTGTTAATTGAGATAAGATCTCTACACCATTTAGTCATTGTTTATGAATCATTAAATTGAGCTTATAGTAATTTACATCATTAATTGATATTGGCTGTAAAAAGCCATAAAATTCAAAACAAATATGTTACCCTATTATGCATCTATAAAGTAGCCTTTACTAATAACCACTTATGAATTGAAATTCAAACCATTTAAATGTTTCGGAGGACAAAATATCTGTAAGTTATTGTATCAATTTCAAACAGTGTATACTTTCTACTTCAGTCAACTCTTGAAGAAAGTAATAACAATAACATAATATCATGGTTGTCTATTTAAATGACTGTTTGCCAAGAATTGTAAGATATACTGTAAATGTTCTAAATGATGCGTTAAGTTAAATGTTTAGAATTGAGAAAGGTCTGTCTAGTGTGTTGTCTAAAGTCGGATAATATTTATATTTAATGATAATTACTGTGATCCAAACATCACACATAAGCAAAGATGGATAGTGGCTTATAAAGCTTGTGACGTAAGACAATATCGAGGCAATCCGCACAGGATACACATATATCAAAAAGAGATTGATCAATTGCAGTTCTAAACAACAATGGGAAGATACAAACAAACAACATCAAGTGAATTGAACTATACAATAGATTAGAAATAATGTCATAACATCTATAATGATTACAAATTTTTTGACATAGAAGCTGACGACTATTGGAAAACATCTGATAAATATTTATTTGCAATTTTAATAGGATTCGCGTCAATACTTTATACTTTATGACAGAAATACGTCACTGTAACCAAACATATGATACTGAATAAACGAATCATTATTGTTATGATTATTAAACGGGTATCTGTATTAACAGTTAAAAAACACACGTCGTATCATTTACTTTTATACATTTGTGGTTGAGAAAACTACTTTCTTCAGTAAATGTTTATTGATAAATTAAAATCAGAATTGTATAGACTAAAAAAAATCTTATTAGGGAAAAAAACTTAGTGTAGCTGTAAATAAATCTCCAAAATCAATATCTCTTTAAGTGTTCAACATTAGATGCCGACCACATTAGTTCTAATGGACTCATTTAGCTAAAGGCGCTCCGTCATCCATCCGCATCAGATCACGGTTTGGAACGGCGTGCTCAACGTCTCCTGCGATCACTAGCCAGATTAGATCAGTCAATTCTCTATATCTTGATAATCCATCAAATATATCAAATATATATAAAGATGATTTCCTTAGGACCAAACATCAAACACGTACAAAAAAGAGTAATTAAAATGAATAATTTCATGACGGTTGTAAGTAGACGATCGATTCTCATGGAAACCACACTGTTGGTGTCAAAGTTCGATGTCTACTGAATATTTCATTCTGTTTGGTAACAGTCCATCGAATAATTTTCCTGACATTAATAATAGTGTAATACATTTGTAGTTCTCCTTTCCTTAATATCTTGATCAGACATCTCCCTTTCCTGATTGTTGCTACATGTTCGTCATCTCAAGTCTTTATGAACAGAACATGGAGCATCATTACAGTTCCCTTTATATCCGACTTCAGTGATTCAGTTGGAATCCAGTCTGTCACTTTTCCCTCAACCCTCTCATTTTCTGTGATGCGCTTGTTGATTCCTTTGATTGTTGATGTGTTGGCATCTATGGGGAGATCTGTGTGTGTTGCCTCAATGTTTGACGAATTCGGTGTGTCCAGTGTACTGAAGAGCTCTTCACAGTGTATTCCCCACTTATTCTTCTGTTGTTGAATCTCAGTGATTGGACAGCCTTCGTTATCCTTGAATGTTTTCTCTTATCTGCTGTATTTTACTGTTAGCTTTTCCATTGTATCGTAAAGTGCTCTTGTGTTTTCTCCTCTCATTGCCTTTCCTGTCATAGTTCACAGGTTTTCTGTACATTTCCACTCGTCAGTTCCAAGGTTCACCTCCATTCATCTATTTGCTCCTGTGTACAAATTTTTTTGCAGATGTAATCCGGTTCTGTGTAGCATATTACGGTGAAATTCACGTTGCTTGACATGAGCGTTTGAGTAAGAATACGGTGGGATCTATAACCACGTCGTTAGCATTTTTAAGCAATTTTTATTTCAACAGTATAGGGCCACTATACACAATTTTCTTTACACTATCAATTCATAATTTCACTGACGTTGATTAATGGTTATTCAATTTCCAATCTTTACATTTTCTGTCAATGATATCTATTCTCAACTTTAAATTAAATAATTTTATAAGAAATCGCATGCAATTAGTCCTCTTTATGAATTTAGATAAAGCCAGGACAAATATTGATGCAGAATAATATGAATTCATTATATTTCGTGGTTTCGAGGTTATTAGGTGTTAGAATTAAGGAAACATAAAGAGGGGGTAGTGTAATAGATGAGTGGAGTTCGGAGACAGATGAGATAAAATGTGTGATAATTTTAGAGATAATAAAGAATTCATGGAATTAAAAACAAATAGGATGGGTTACGTAATAATTGAATAGAATTTGAAAAGTTCATATAGTCAAGAGCAACAAGTGAGCGGAAATGTGTGAGTGAAATGGTGGTCTAAGAATTGGTTAATGGAAAAGGAATATCGCTGAAAAATTCGCATCATATTAAAACACAATTATATGAACGAAGAATATTCTTTTCAATAATTTCTCATCAGGTTCTACAATTATAAATCCAAATTAATAATCCATAAAAAATTGGCCAAGTTTAATGCAGAGTACATCATTTAAGAAACTGTAACATGTGAATCAGGGAGTGTTTGTGATATAAAATAAAATCGAATCGTTAATGTTGGGATGACTAATATGTAGTGTTAACTTGAACAAGTTTATAAGTGAAAGAAAATCGTAAGATAAATGATCAGAATATATATAGTTGACATGGGGGTGAGACAGAACAATGGGATTACAAATCAGAAATTACGTAATATGTAGAATAGTATGAATTAGGTCAGATATAGTAAATAGGGGTGGATGTTGAATAAATTTCTCTAAAAGGTTAGCAAGTGTTATAATAATAATAATGACTGGTAAGATGTGTAGATGAAATGAGCATTAATCAAATTAATGTCACCATATTATGAAACTGATTATTAACAAGTTGCCCTGAAGTTGGCAAGGGTAAAAGGAGCGGCTGAACATATTTCTTTTGGATGCAAAGCTCTGGCTTTTTGATCCGAATAGCAATTGCCTCAGCCGTCTGCAGGATTCGCAGTCTGACGGAATTAGGTAGACTGCTGTTAACACGATATATGATTGTGAAAGATTGCTCAATGTTGGCTCTATGTCCCGTCTGAACTAAATGGGCTAAAATAGAGCTGCTAACCGTTTTGACTACATCTTTGCTTAACCACACTGGGAGGTGCTCACGAGCCTGAGTATACAAATTCCTAGAACATCTGAGGAATATAATACAAAACTGAATATTAACCAAAATAAAACTAATGACCAAAAGAAAACACTGAGGTTTATCATGATTTTTATCTTATTAACAATATTTTATGCAGCATTTTCATGATTAATATAAATGAGAAAAATTAGTTCAATAGTTTATTGAATCATTTTAGGATTAAGTTATAGGAATAATTGTTTTGTTTTAACCCATCACTTTTATAATCCTTCATTTTTTTGGAATATATACACAATTAATCACATTCATATACTTGACTTTCAAAGCTTTAGGAATTATAAGATAAATGTGCAATAAACATCAAAATTGTACGCACAGCATGCACATATGCCAATCAGAGACTGATCAGTTGCAGTCCTAAACATCATTTGGAAGATTCAAACAAACAATACTAAGTGAATTAAAACTTCACCCCATTGCACAAGCAAGTGCCTATCAGGACTCAGTAGCTGAGTGGATAACGTGATGGCGTTTGAAGCGAACGGTACTAGGTTTGAGTCCTAGAGTGAACATCAACTCTGAGATACAGGTACATCCATCTGACGAGTCCCGAATAGGACGAGACGCCCGTCCTAGATTCCACTGTCCATCTTTGCTTACAATCAAAATTGTTTGTTTATCGCAAATAAAAGCAAGTTTGTTGTTCAATAAATTTAAGAACTAAAGTGTAATACTTTTTCAAAGTTTAGGTCATTCTAGAGCTTTTAAAAAGAAAAAAAAATCAATTATTCCATATGGTGCTATCACGATATGAATAATATACTCAACACTTACATTCAATTCATTTATTTTTCTTATAGTTAACAAGCATTGTTTACAGAAATAATGAAAACCTATACATAAATGTAAATAGTTTCTTGAGTGGGTGGATTTTATCTAAAATAAAAAAGAAAAAAAAAGTTGTCTGTTTAAACATCTACTCATTCCCAAGCATTTTGATTTATTTGTATCTACAAAATTAAGTGTACGTGTTTATTCTATTTTACTTTGGTTTTTGTCTTTCACAATTATGAAGTTAACATATCTAGCTGAAACTTAAATTCAAATGAAACACAAGTAAACAACAATCTATCAGAACATATACTTTACATTGAATAGATAATTTTAAAATTTCAATGTCTTTGGATCATACAAGAAGACGTTCTAATTCATTAGTTCCACGAATTGTAGAAAATTTACCAAATGATCCAGTAACTGGACAATCCATTTTATTTAGAACAGAATTCAAAGGAAGAGATCATACAAAAATTGTTGATCCAGCAGGTTTTTGTGATAGTAAAGCTAATCAATTATTAATAAAACATTTACGAAAGAAACGTAACTATGGTTATGTATATTGTTTAATTGATCGGATGAGATTTGAAAGAAGAAGTCGTTCAAAATTATTTCGTGATCAAATTTTTTATCAAGATATTAAGTATGTTTATTTTTTTTCAAATTTACCAAATGTTTTTATGCTGGCATTGAATGATGAAAAACAAAGACGTGTTTATGAAACATATTCAGTGAATTCAATGGAAGATAGAAATAGAATTGCAGAACTTACACAGAATAAAAATTCTTTTGGAAAATTAAGAACAAGTATAACTAGTCAAGTGATAAATTATGGAAATGGCATACTGGACAACGGTCGTATCTCATTAGGAGAAGAAGAAACAGAAGGTGAAAATGGATTTGAAGAGGAAGAAAACTTTCACATGTTTAGAAACAACAAGAGATATAGTCATGATTCATTGCATAGAATTAATACATTAACTAACAACCATTCTGAACCTTATGATAACTCTAAAACAACTGGACACTTGGAAAATGCATATACAAATGGCTACTTAAATCAATCAAACATACCAACGTATTATAAAACTAGTACAGCATCACGTGCAGCAAATTCACCAATTCACCAATCCTACTCTAAACAACAAATCAGATCATTTATTGAACGTACACCTTCTCCAACAGACTATTTCGTTATGCAATATCATGGAAGAAGTTTACATAATAATCAAAGAATAAGCACTCATTCACCATTTAAATACAATACAGAAGGAAGTTCTATACCGATAACTAACAGTGAACCATTATTAACAAATAGTCCTATAAGAGAAGATTGTCCAATTTATTTCTATGTTCAACGTAGACCTAGTAAACCGGAGATACAAATAGATGAAACTACTAGAATAATGAAAAGTCCTTCAGCAGTTACTATATATCGTTAATATGTTGTATAATAGAAAAGAAAAAAACAATAATTACATTTTATATTTATTGACAATTATTTATATTTAAAATTGATAAAGGAAACTAACATCTTGATAATTTGTAGAATCTGGTAATTCTTAATCAAGTTCATTTTTTTTAATTTTTTTTAAAGCTAATGAAATTCATAATGAACAAATGAAGAATTTGAGTTTTAATTGTATTATTCAATTAGTTTTCGGTTGTATGAATAAATAGTAATATGAAAGAATTACAATTTTAAAGCTAAGGAAAAACATATTCAATTTTCAAGTAGGCACTTAGTGATGAGAGCTATTTCTTCTTCCAGGTATTTTTTTGAGCAGATTTTACGTGCGCAGTGGAAAAGGGTTCGTACAATACCGTTTTTGTAACTGATTGGACAGAAGTTGTAGTAATTTAGATATACTCCACTCTAGGTTTCTTTGCGATGAATGTGTCTTTGTAATATGCCAACTGATGTCTGTTTGATTTAAATTTCTAGGAAATGGAGTTTATCTTCAGCTTCTTAAACTTACACTTCAAAGGAGATGAAATTACTGGAATAATTAGTCACGGAATTAATTCCACTTTGAAAGTGACCTACTCAGCAGAAAAATATTCAGTCAGTATTTTAACAAAAATAATTAAGTCATCTAATTAAAAGTAAGTGAAAGGGTTACAATTCAAAATAAAGAAGTGATTATGGAATATTTTCCAAAGCTTAAATAATAAGTCTGTTCTGTGCTATAGAATTTAAGTGAAATATAAATTTTAAGCTAGTGTGATTATTTACGTAATAGTGATGGACAAACAAGCTATGAAACTGAGAATACAAGTGAATTTTAACTAGAAAAACAGGAAGATATGTTGTTTAAATCTTAACTGATCAATAAGTCATTAGGAAAACAGACCTAAACTTCAAATAGTTTATGAAATAGTTCTTATGCTTGAATCCAAAACTTATGCATGGGGGTTACGGTTTTTTAAATGAACTGTATCTAATAGTTAGTCCTAGTTATATGTAATAAAGTGACCAGTTATCTTAGGTTGATGAAGTATTTTGCTTATATTTCTCATAATCAACCACTCTGTATGTAGTTCATTTCATCTCATAGAAAATAGTTAAACTTTCGTTTTGTTATTAGATTCTGATATATCATTCAACTAAAAGATATTTTCAGATAAGTTACTTTTGTACAAATTAGTTGTACAAGCTGTTATCATACAACACTGCTATGTGGTAGTTATGAGTACTTTCAACTCACATTAGAGCTAGTTTACTCTTTATTTCAATGGTTAGATATTTTTCTCCATCTTGTTATTAAGCACTTCTTGGTATGTCAGAAATAACACTTCAAAGTTATTGATAAGCTTTTGTTTTCAGGGTAAGATAGAGGAAAGGTGACTATATTTGAGAACTCTCCATTAGTAACAATAACCACAATATTAAATCTGTAATTGAATAAACTAAGTAACTGGAAGATAATAATGTTAAAATTACTCATCCATTAAAAATAATGGGACCTATCAAATGATATATAGAAATAATGATAGGTTTCATTGATTATTATTTCATAGGTTGTAGACGTTAATAAACTAACGATTTAGTGGGGTTTGAACAGTTGACTGTATTACTACACGAATTGCATGTAAATTATCTTTATTAAATTTCAAATCAGTTTAAATAATCAACAGATGAAAACTGAGGAGTCCCACAGTAGGACGAAACAGCCGTCCAGTGCTTCCAGGTTTACCATGGTGGTCTAGCTTCAATTGACTCATGATTTCAACTATATGTAAAGATGAAAACTATCTTGACAAGGAAATTATCTTAGTTTTCTGCAGAAAAACTTGATTTCATTTTACAATAGTTTCAGAACAACATGGCGGACAAGATTGAATGTAGATTAGAATTTCAGAACACGGTAGGTGTCTGTATATAGTTTTCGTTAGTCCTTAACCACAGTAAACTATGGTTAATATACTAACTAGTATAATATACTTGTATAATGCATAGTTATACATAAACAATGATCTAAAATTTGATTAAAAATATTTGTTAGACGAGATAGTTTGAAATAAGAAAATGTCATGTGTATGTTGTATGAATTGACGCTATTTTCTCATGAAGGTTGAGTGTTAAACCAGTCTAAATAATGTACATTTTTAATTTATTTTCTGGAATACAATCCAAACGTTAATTATCATAGCGATGAATGAAGCTAATGCATCAATATGTGAAGTCCAGGTTCCAGTAATTGTATTTTATTAAAAATAATGAAACCGACGTAGCTGAAACTATGAAATCACTTAAGCAAGATCATCAAATACAACACGGAGAACACCAACGCAATCACAGCTGATGAAGAAAATCTGGAAGAGGCGGAAAATTTCACGTATCTGAGTAGCATCGATGAATGTGGAGGACCTGATGCAGACGTAAAGGCGAGGGCAGCATTCCCACAGTTGAACAATATATGGGACTCAAAACAACTGTCAACAAATATCAAAGTCACAATCTTCAGTGCGAACATCAAGACAGTTCTACTGTACGCAGCTAAAACTTTCAGAACTGCCACAACCATCATCAAAAAGGTACAAGTATTCATAAACAATTGTCTAAGCAAGATATTCATTGTCCGTTGACCGGTGACCACCAGCAACAGCCTACTGTGAGAGAGAACAAACCAGCTTCCAGATGAAGAGGAAATTAGGAAAAGACGCTGGAAGTTGATGGGACACACATTAAGGAAATCAACAAAATGCATAATGAGGCTATCACTAACTTGGAATTCCGAAGGGAAATGAAAAAGAGGGAGACAAAAGAACATACTGCATCGAGCATTTCAAGCGGACATGAAAAGGATGTGTAACAACTGGAAAGGATTGCCTAGAATAGAGTTGGATGGAGAATGCTGGTGAGTGGCCTATTCTCCTCCATGGGGGCTAACAGGCGTTAGTAAGTAAGTTATGAAATAACTTGAATTTTTTTTGTAGATGTTTGAAATTAAAACTTATGTAACACAGGGAATCGTTAGACTGATACTATTCCCGAAATATCTGAGACCTGGCTTTTGAAATGAATCACTCATATTATCTGTGAGTACAAATGAGTGAACAGGTATGTTGATGCATACTCTGCAATTCAAATCAATAAACTGATTTTCTCTTTTTCGCTAGATATTTCATCTACTGTAATTATTCTATGAGCTTCCACTTACCCTGAGTAATGATCCTTATTAAAAGGATAACAATAAAATGCAGTTGTGACATAGATAGCTCGAGTTCCATGTTTCTCAAATTCCTAATGTACAAAGTGTTTGTTTCTAAATTCTTACAATAAACTTCAAAGTGATCAATAATATGGTGTTTGTAGCACAAAAACCTGGACACTTGTATTATGAGTGGAATGTCTGATCATTTTTCCAAAAAGCTCTCATTTAGCCTATCTTTTTCTGATGATCATATTATCCTAATCTTCCTAACGTTGTATTTTTACTACATGAGCTATCTTTCGTAATTCTTGCTGCGTTTATTCCCAGTTTCATGACGTGTACCTTAAAGTTTTCTGTTGTGTCTAAACGACTTATTTTGAAGTCTGATATATTATTTACGTGGGTTAATTACCATGATAGTTGTGTGATACAATAATGAAATATGGGCTGTATGATGTTAACATTTTTAGCTTTTCTCTAGCATGAACAGTGTCTATGATAGTTTTATTCTTCCAAAAGACAGCATTAAGTCGACATAACTGGTCGGAGATTTCATTGATGAGCTGAGTTGTTGAATGACTGTTTAAGTATCACACTCTTAAAATCTTAGTTCATACCTTGTTTATTGTAGTACAAGAAAAGTTTAATCGAATGACCGCCAACTGAATGCAAATATTACAAACATAAAAATGTTAGGGATTAATTTTTGCCTACAAATGACTAGTTTTGAACTTCAGTAGTCAATAATGTGTTTTCAATTAATTATCTTTTGGAGTAGGTCTTATAAGAACGGTCTATATTAAATGATGAACACCATATTCAGCTTCAGTTGGTCAATCTGGAAAATTTTCAAACAGATGCAGTAACCACCAAAGTACTTCGGTAAAAAAATCTTTTGTTTAATGAGGTATTAAATATGTCCAAACATTTTGCTACAGATAGTCTAAATTTTGAATGAAATTTGTTTTATATATGCTAATCAGTAGTTGGCACATAAAATAAATGGATAATAGACTTGTACAATTGATTAATCTCTGAGTAGTGAACAATGTACTTCTTAGTGCTGATAGAAGTATACCGGTCAAGTTGCAAGGTGGACACTAGACTAAGTGACTTGACATCGCGTGTACTATGTTGAGATGATAGTTGCAAGTAGTCGACAGGAAACCCTGGATCTCAGTCCTACTAGATATCAGTCGCGACCCGAATGGCCTAGTGGTAACGTCTCTGACCATGGAGCTGGGGGACAAGAAATTGAATCTTCTGGGAAGTGTCCGTTCTCTAAAGATCACTCATACATCTTGTTAATTAGCACCGAATAACAGGAGAACTAGTTTCAGAGTTCCCTGTCGACTAACTGCAACCATCACTTTACTCGAACACCTGTTTAGAAAAACATATTTAGCAAACTTATTGCATCAGTCTTTTAATTGCAATCACTTTTCATCACAATGATTTCATTTTCAGGACCAAAAGGTCACACTTATGTAAATTACGTTAAATAATATTTCTGGCTTGAAAAATTGAGTGTACTCAGTGTTATTAAGTTGAGTTGACTAGTTCAAATGTAAAACATCCATTGCCTTTCTATACAAAATGAACCTCCACCATAAGGCCATTTCCTTAAAATGGCAACAAAATTAACATCATTCTGAAAATGCAATAACACAAAATATATGTGCCTTACGTGAAATCAATGTAATATATAAGGTTGTGTTTTATGATACTTATTAAAAAAAACCAGCAGACGATTACCTATTCAGCACTTAATGTTAGTAATAGGATCCAAATCAATTCTACCTGAAGAGGAAAGTTTACATCAGGTATCCATGACAAAACATAAACGGTAAGTAACTTAACGACATATCAATTTGCACAAACATGAATGATTATTATGTTCTTATCTACCTTCAAGTTTTCATCAACTTCACAAGACAGAAACTATGTTGAAATATCAAATATTTAATAAATTTAAACATTGTCAAACTGTTCTACTATTTTGTGATTAAGAAATCTTATAAGAAATCTTTATATTCTGATAAACATGGTATTGAGTCTTTACCAAGTACACATCTTATGTTCGGACTGGATTATATCTTCAGATAAACTGAACGTATTATTAATAGTGAGACGGGACTTGATAACATTCAATATTCACTGAATAAATAACTAAATACATTCATCGAAACTATTCCATTAACAACTACTTGTAAAAATAAACAGTAGTGAATTTGTTAAAGTATCAAGAAAAGCAAGCTATATGGAAGAACCTGTTGAACTAACGTCTGATTAATAGCTTACAATAGAATTAAAAAGTAAATAGTACCCAGTTTTATGCTCTAATAGTTTATTGATTATTTAATAGATTTACATTTATAACATATTTCAACATAATATCCAGTATGAAGTAAACGTCTCTGCAAAACGTCAGAAATTGAGAAAATAATTTAAATATATCAATATTTCTTTTAAAACAATTAGTCCCTTTGATAAATTTCGATAGTGTAATAAGAAGATGAAGATTATCAGAACTATTGTGATATATTAGCGCAATACATTTCGAACAATCTGATCACACATATACTTGTTAAGAACATTTATATATAAAAATAAAAGGTTAACTAGACTAGAAATGGGGGGGGGTAGGAATAGACAAGGATAATAATGATAATAAAAATAATGTGAAAACAATTTGACACCTAATCACCCTGATTAATAAGTTACTATTACCAGTGTAGGTTCAAGGTGAGAACAAACTGTTTTTGAATATATAAAGGAGGTTTGAATCTTCGTATGGTTAAGGCTTCAATAAACCTCAGTATACGCCCTTTTACACTTTCGTACACTATCGAAATATTTCTTTTATTGTAACCAAGTTTTTAAATTGAACTTCAACATTTTCCAGAAGGACACTCTGACAAGTGGACGACTCATTGTACATACATCAATTTTTTGAAGAAGCTTTTGTGGAGAGTTCAGTAATTTTATAGTTGAAATCATGAGTCAATTGAAGCTAGACCACCATGAAAAACCTGGAAGCACTGGACGGCTGTTTCATCCTATTGTGGGGCTCCTCAGTAAGACATTAACACCATTGGGTGCCAGCTCGGTGGTCCAGTGGTTAAGCGATCGCGCTCGAGACTGATAGGTCCTGGGTTCGAATCTCGTCAGGCGGGATCGTGGATGCGCACTGCTGAGGAATCCCACAATGGGACGAAACAGCCGTCCAGTGCTTTCAGGTTTTCCATGGTAGTCTAGCTTCAATTAACTCATGATTTCAACTACAAAAATACATGAATTTGCCTAATCTTCATGAGTCAGGTATATATTGCAGCTTACTATTTAGTAAATGTTACAATATTTACCAGTATTACATAGTTAGGAATGATTGAAATCAACCATATATTCGAAATGACAAAAGGACGATTTCTTCATGTATCATATCCAAGATTCTGACAAGTTTTGTAGAAAAAAATGTAGACATTTGTTTGCTTCATACTACAGGAGCCTTGAACTTAAACACAAAATAAGAAAACTGTTAAATAGATTTTCTCTATAACAAATTACTTAAATGTCAGTCTAATACATTCTTTGATTAATTGACCGATAGACAACCTAACAGCTAAACTTAAAATGAATTATTTCCTTTAAAAAACAACTATCAATATTACTATGAATATTAAAGTATTCTGTATTGATCTAATGTCTTCACAAAAAGAGTAATCGTTTACCTATTACTTAGTCTTTATTATTGATATTTAAAAATACACCTTAATAGAAAAAAAAATGTTGATAGAACAGAAATAAAATGGTTGTTGGTTTGTCTTTATTTTGATAACTACAAACATTGAATATTGATTAGAAATGTTATTTATTAATCTATGGATACTATTACGTTTATCATTTAAACATTTATGTGTATGATTTGCAATATTTCAAAAATTTCGATACATTTTTTTTACGTAAGTGTAGATGCTTGTACAATGAGCATAATGCTATCTTGTTACTATGCCAGATTATTGATTATATATAATGGTGAGATATTGATTTGATTCATATAGAAAAAAATTTTTTTTCAAAGTAAAGTTTTCAAAATTTTATTTACTTTAGAATATGACCATCTATTTCCTTGAGTATAATTTTTTTTTTAAATGTGCCGATCTATTTACTTTGATGATGATGAATTATATGATATTGTATTAGTATATCAAAATGTTTATGTACTCAGATGAATCTATTTCATGAATTACATACATAATGTTATCAATCATTTGAGAACCCAACAATAGCTTGATCAATTATTAAACTTTAGATAAGAATTTTGAAACTTCAATATGAATAAAAGTATGAAATGTTATTATTACTTACTTACGCCTGTTATTCCTCGTTGAGGAGTATAGGCTACCCACCAGTATTCTCCATCCAACCCTGTCCTGGGCAATCCTTTCCACCACTTTCAAGTTAACATTCATCCTTTTCCTATATGCTTCTATTTCCCGGCGTAATGTGTTTTTTGGCCTTCCACTTTTCCACTTCCCTTCACCATTCCAAGTTAGGGCTTGTCTCATCATGCAGTTTGGTAATTTCCTTAATGTATGTCCGATCCACTTCCAACATCTTTTCCTAATTTCCTCTTCAGATGGAAGCTACTGTGTCCTCTCCCACGGAAGGCTGTTGTTGATACTATCCGGACAGTGAATGTTGAGTATTTTGCATAGACAACTGTTTATAAATACTTGTATCTTCTTGACGACGGATGTACTAGTTCTCCACGTTTCAGCTCCGTGCCGTAAGACTGACTGTTTTGACATTCGTATTGAAGATTCTCATTTTGAAATTGGTTGAGAGTTGTTTTGAGATCCATATGTTCTTCAATTGTAGAAATGCTGTCCTTGCTTTGCCAATCCTCGCCTTTACATCTGCATCCGATCATCCTTGTTTATCAATGATGCTTCCCAGGTACGTGAATGTTTCCACATCTTTCAGAGTTTCTCCATCAAGTGTGATTGTGTTGGCGTTCTCCGTGTTGTATTTGAGAATCTTGCTTTTTCCTTTGTGTATGTTGATGCCTATTGATGCAGAGACTGCTGCTACATTAGTTGTCTTCTGTTGTATTTGCTCGTGCGTATGAGAAAACGCTATTATGCTCTTTCATAAATATGCTAGGGATTAACTAATACTTGAAAAGTATAAAAAGAATCCTCTAAAAAAGCAATAAGTGTATTCACAATCATGGAATCACCGGTGAATAATTTTAATATAAGCTTTATAAATGACTAATTAAAAGAGTAATAAGCTGTAGAGTAAACATGATCGATATGATACAATAAAAGAATTATGATATTTGATAACCCTAACTTCACATTGAAAAATATCTGGATTTGATTGTTCTGATGAATAGCTCTCATCATTTTTTGTCATATCCAAAAAAAACATTTCTAGAAGGCTAATATATCCAGAACTGTGCTATGGGAAATTATTGCTTCTATTCATGTACAATTGGATTATTGACTTGTTATATTCTCCTGTTTGTTTACATTTGTTTAACATATAAACGGTCATTATATGTCTCGTTATTCCAGATTTATCGTTAATTAATTATTTATTTGTTACTCTATTGTTGCATCACTTATAACTAAGTTACGTGGACACTGTAATTTTCCATTTCTATTGCTTTACGGTCATTTATTTAAAGTATAATACCGTATGAATTTAGAGTCATGGTTGAATAAGGTAAAAAAAAGAATCAATCTGCTTGTTATCCCAGTCTTTTGATTGGAAACTGAGTTGAAAGTCGCTAGAGGAGTCAAGGTCTCGGTTGTTGTATATCGGTCATTGCTTCTTTTGATAAAATAAATTACTGGTTCTAAAGAATATAGAGGGGATTAAATTAATAGTCGGACTAGATAGTTTAGCTGCTCCGATAGTAATTGTTTGATTACGCGAGCTTTAACATAATTCTCTAATATTCTTTTTTAAATATATGACACGTGCAACTTCGCGCTATTATGTCCACCCTGAAAGAAACGGGTCTTGAGCACGGGTGCATGTGTGGTGTGCGCTACTTTTATCGACATGAGTAGCATATGACGATACTCAGGATTAGAATGTCTGGCAGCAGAAGGTCGAGAAGGAAAGGACGGGAACAAAAAGTAATTGGTATGAAAGGAACAACGAAGTCCGGGGAGATTGACTGATATTTGCAAAAAGATCAGTCAAGTTTGAGATAATTGACTGATATTTTTCAAATTAAGTATTTACTGTATGATTACCAGATTTTAGTAAGATGTTCTGTAATTTTGTGTTCAAAAGCTTTCGATTGTTCCTGCTTGTGTTCTTGTTCACCACACATGTTTTCTAAAGGTAGAGACTATGATGAAACAACTATAATTTGTTAGCATTTTATATAGAAGCCTGAAGTGAAACAATTATATATCTAATTTAAATGTATCTGTGATTTATCTAAACGAATCAGCTAATAGGATGAGTAGTGTTTACTGTAACATGGTGAGAATATGGTATAACTTCACTTGTTAAGTTTTTTGAAATAAGTCCTTTCGGAAGAAATTTCCTTCTGTAATTTAGTCGGATACTGTGTTCAATTGTTAAAAATGAATATTTGTAATGCCACCGTGAATATTATGATAACAAAAGAACACTTTTTGTATACTGAAAAATATAATAAATAATAGAACTCATCGCTTGTGGCTTGTGAAAACCCACTCCTTAGTCAAATATTATGATAAAGTAACTATAACGTAGGTATCCATACAGGATGCACAAATACCAACTAAGACATTAAAAATTTAATTGACAGTATCAACAACGGGATAAATAGAACCCGTATAAAGTACCTAATAAATTATCTTCAGAAACCAAGAATTTTGGGAAAGAAATGTTAAGTGTAATTGTTGATTTGATTTGTGTCCTGGACTTATCCTTTTCTATTTTCAAGTATTTGTATTTTAAAAATACTAGTTATGATAATGTGTACCTTTATTGTGTTAACACATTTTACCATTTAGCTACAAGATTCAATTAATATCATATACATCAGCAAAAGTCTCCAAGATATTCACATTGATATGAAATGATACACAGAACTGTAAATAAACTAAATATTCACTTTAATTGTTCGATTGCTTCTTTGAAATAATCTTCCTCTTTTAACTTTCATGAAGAATTTCCAGTTGTTGATTGATATTACTGATTCTTACCACCGAAGGTAAAGAATACGAATCATTTTGTATTATTGAACTTTTCATTATTTAGAATTGGACCAAAATCCGATCAACGTTAGTAACAGTCATATTATATGCTCAATTATATAGGCGTTATTTTCTGGCCAAATCACTTATATCTAATGCGATAAAAGCGGCTAAAAAGCTGCCGAAATATAACATAGCATTTCTGGCAACTGTAGTGTATACAGAGAATGTAACGAAAAATCCTATGACAAATTATTCCTGTCACTAATACCAAGTATTATTCAGAAATGCAAAACGCAAAACGGGTTCTGTACTTCAGTTCTATTATTATCGATCGGCTGGTTAGGCCTTTTTTCTGAAAGCTACTTAATATGATCTGAAGGTTTAGGGTAAATTGTTAACAACATTATAAGGTGAGGATAATTTACTACCCATTTTTCAAACTTGCATTTAATCTTATCAGTTAGTCCGAAAATTCAATGCGAAACAGGCGAGTAAAGATTGTCGAAGAGGTTACAAATGTCGGATGGATAACGAATTATTTATTTTCTACAGATCAATATTCCGAATATTTTCTACCATTTTTATCTTTATGAACGCCAGTCTAAACTAAATACTGTATTTTTTAATAGTTGAATTTATGAGTCACTTTAAGCTAAACCACTACGGAAAACCTGGAAGCACTGGACGGCCGTTTCATCCTATTGCGGTACTCCTTAGCAATGCTCATCTACGATCCCGCCTCGCGAGATTCGAACCTAGGACCTATCAGTCTTGCGCGCGAGCTCCTAACCTTCTAAAAAAATGACAAGATGTAATATAATTGATGTTATCACTAGGGATGGATTCCAAATACGTACATGATTGGGGAAAATAAAAAATTCTGTATCATGAAAATCCCAAAACCACAAAGATTAACTCTAGATTAAGCGTTCTGGTCAATTGTCAATAAATCAATAAATTTTGACAAATAGCACCTAAAATTCTGTATAATTAATTCTAGCTTAGAAAACTCTTATTATTTGGGATGTTAATATAAAAGTATCTCTTATAGAAGAGGTACATACATTCTAAACTTCAACCTACAAGGAGTTTACCTGAATGGTTAACCAGTTAAGGCAATTAAATTAAACTGGTTTAAAGTGCCTTAGTTGCAAAACACTCTAGCTATTCATTTGAAATCTTTTAATTAGTAGAAAAAATAAGTTGTTCGACTTTCGATTCTAGATTATTGATTGATATACTGATATAAAATTAGTACATCTTGAATATAGTGAAGGTTTCATTGGATTCATACTCCATCTAGAGTTATTGAGTATTAATAAATAAGCCTAAATGATGTAAGTTAAATCCAAGACATACTGTCACTTTTCTTTTGCATTTAATAGCTATTCATATTACAAAATAATTTTGTATGCGTTTATTAAAATAATGTAGCGATGAAACCATGATACTTTCATTGCACAGTGGAGAAACTACTAATACTCTTAAATTGACAAAATAAATAATGTGCCTGTTGATTAGTTTAAAATTTATCGATATTTAAGCCAGAATGTTGTGTTAGATTAGCTAAATCATTCAGCGGTATACAAGTTACCAGTGATTTCATATGTGATTTAAAATATGAAGATTGATTTATCCATCAACTGGTCCATCTGAATGTGTTAAGTAAACCGGAAATCTTGAAATTATTGATCGCCGACATTTAACACAATCGTTAGGTACACTGATAAGTGATGATAAGTGGTCCGGGGAATTCAAGTATTGGAATTAATTTCATCTTAGATACGTTCTTACTTACAAGTAGTATAAAATGTATGTATACAAACCAACATCTTATTCAGTTGTTTAGACGTATGGAACGTCTCACAAAATTCTTCTAAATTTCTGAAAGGTAAGAGTGTATATCATGTCCCTATGTGTCTATCTAATACAAAATGTACCATCGATTGTGAAAGGTGAGTTCGAGTATCAAAGACTGTTGCAAGTTTTCGTCATCATTTTAGAACCAGATCAGAAATTAATTTATCTACAAAGCCATCAAAACTATACATTATAGACAAATCGATAAAATAGCAATAGGCAACTGTTTTCCTCAACAGAATGGAAGAGTGGAACTGTCAAAGAAATTCCTCATCACCTTCATATATTATGTTGTTGTAGAAGTATAGTTGGTTTAGTTTTTCAGTAAATATTTTTGATATGTTTTAAATGTGACAAATCAATCTTCGCTTGTTGATTTTCTATTTTTTATAAAAACACACGAAATGGTCCAAATCAGATAAAAGTCCTCAGAACGACCCGAGTTTCACATCAATGCACCTATTCCTTTAGCTTGAAAACTACCGCATACAAATAAAACCTGGTAAACTCTTTTACAAGCAATAAAAAACAGATATTAGATCTGCTGCTCAGCAAATCCATTCCTCCAGTTGAACCGGTTTAAAAATGATGTTCATTTCGTTTCTTAATCGTTATTGTCTTATTGTTCCTAAAAATTTCAAATATTTTGCATAGCATATACTTATTTCCTTGCCACTGCACAATTATTATCGATAGGTGACTTGAAGAAGAATCTGTTGAACATAGTTCTTATCATGAACTTTCAGATGGAGAACCATTATAAACCAGAGAGCACTTGAAAGTTTGCCATTATTTAATCTGTTAGTTTTGTAGCATTTGATCGATTCCTTATCTCTTTATTTTTTTAAATAGGTGATTACAAAATTTAAATGATTAACCTTAACTTAAGGGGTACTGATTATATTAATAATTTTAAAATATAACCATTAATACAGATTCATGATAAAAAAAACAATAAAACGAATTGAGTAAAGATACATTGGATTGTTTGAAGTAAGACAGCAACACCATTGGATGCCAGCTCAGCGGCCTGGAGGTTGGGCGTCCGAGCGCGAGATTGATCGGTCCTGGGTTTCAGTTCTGCGAGTGGGATCGTGGATGCGCACTACTAGGGAGTCCCATACTAGGACAAAACGGCCGTCCAGTGATCCAGGGTTTTTCATAGTGATCTAGATTCAACTGACTCATGAATTCAACTATTAAATTAAAAGATATAATTGTTCAGAATGATTTATTTGTAAATTTCCAAAATCACATCACCTTATCAACACATTTCAGTTATAGATGTATATTTGGATTATAAAATTTCTTATCATCCTATTTCGATAACATCATTTAAATCAATTTTACTAAAAAGAACTGTGAAAAATGTCGAAATTACAACTTATTACGTAGGCTGAATATCTAATGAAAGTAAAATTTCCGTCAATTTTAAAAACGTTGCCTTTCATTATTGCAATTCAACTTGATAATATGTATAGAATATTTCAGAATTTATATAAGATGCAAACGTAAATCATTTCGTTCTTCCTTATGATTATGTAGTGAACTAGAATACAATTGAGGACAAACAAATGCATTTAAACACAAAATTACGGAATGACTTAACAAAATCTGAGAACCATGCAGTAAATTCTTTATTTGCAAATATCAATCAATTATCTCAAAACTGAGTGTTCCTTCGTTTCCAAACCTATCACTCACTGTTCTCCTTCTCTTCTGTTCTTTTTTCTCAATCTGCTCCCGCCAGCTATTCTATTTTCGATTGGTGATACATACTACTTATATCTGTCGACACCAGTAGCAAATACCACAATTATATTTGACATTTTGATATATATCTCATCATACGTTTACAAACAATCCACTGATTTCGAATCACTTGGTTGATTTCTCTTCAATTATTAAAATCTGGTGATGAAATTACTTGTCTAACGCTCGTTTTCTTTTTCATGTTGTCAGATGTTTCTCCTACTTCCATATAGTTTACTTAAGCTTTGATCTATCACTCTAATTCAGTATTAGTTAAAGGTCCATCCTAGTTTGAATGACCTCTATTTGGCAAACATGACATTGAAGGACTAGTAGGATGACAGATATTTTGTATTTGAATAGCATAAAGTGGTCCGATTGATTGTTTCCTACCTTGATATGCGAGTATATATGCATTTGTAACCTCTGGGTAATGTTTCAAACATTCTAATAGACAAATCAGTTCAAATATTGTTAGTTGTTTTGTATTCGATAGCTTAATAAAAATATCTTCATTGATTTTGTGTTTACTGCATCTGGTTAATAGTAGTACTAATGTATCATATATGTATAAACAGTCAAGTAGTCGGTTTATCCTTGATTCTATAGTGTACAGTCTTACATCAAACCCACATGGGTTATTCTAGCTTCCGGACAGACCGATTTATTTCATTCTTTCCAAGTCACATTTTGACCTTTTACATTATTCACCTATTAAACTTCACTGCTTTTGTGTGCATGTGTGTTAATTACTCGGCCTATTTATTACGTGTCTTACTTTTGCCTGACCATAAAACATTGATTCACTCTTGATCAAATCGAGTTGTCCCGCTCCCCTTCTCAGCGTCGCCTTGTTTTGCTTAGCTTTCTCGCTTCTTATTCTGAATATCTGTCTGGATAAATGAATTTTTGAAATAAATCTTACTAACGCAACCTGCATTTGGCTTACTATTACTGCCGTCACACACGGGGTTAGCCGAAGTAATTGATAGTGTTAAGTGGAAGATCTATGTACATAGCATATTTGCACGTTCATCCGAATCGAATTCAGATAGCTGACTACTATTCTCAAAAAACATGTAGAAAACAACCGTAGTATATCAAACGTTGATTATTGCCTATTGACAACGGATGACTTCAGAAAAATGTACTATTGCATCGAGAAAAATTCAAAATATTTCCTGTGCTCAACTATTATAAATTCGCTAATGGTAATTCGGATCTCAAACACACGACTGTTGACCATTTTCTTCATACTGATATAGAAGACAATCTAAACAAGCGACATGGTAGTTAATAATAAACATACATTCTACCAATCTGGATTCTAGATAATCTAGTCAGATGGAGCAAGTTATTTTAAATTAAAGACACAGTTTTCGAACACTTCGTTAGTCTCGACCGTAAAATAACAGCCCGAAAGTCTCAGGAGTTTAGTTTAACGACATCACAGATGAGGTCTGTTTACTAAAAGTGTGATTTGATACAGAGTATTGTTATTATCTATCGTAATGAGCTTCGAGGAGTTTAAAAACCATCAATCGTCTGCATTTGGTTTCGTGATAATAGTGCTGTCAACTGTTGGTCGGACCTGAGGTAAGTAGTTATCCCTTGTAATCTATTTAAGAAGTTTCAAATACACTCGGAGTCAAAGCTTCAACAGAAGAGTTTCTGAATTCACTGTACTCCAAACCTTATAGTGGATGAACAAAATTTATGGTCTATTCATTATATCATTTACCTGCTCATTCTTAGCAGGATATACCTTTGGAAATCAATGATTTTTTCAGTATTGATTGGATTAACTAAAACTATTTCTCTGAATTATGTGATTTTCATACCATCAATAACATTACTATCACTTAATTTCAACAGATATTCATTCATCTTATTTAACAAAAAGTGTTATGTTGCATCTCATTTACTTCCTCTGAAAAGGAACTTTACCATACATATACAGATAACGTTAAAATATACAGTTATGTGTGTTAAATGAATATGAGTTGGTTAATGAATCTCACATTCTGTTTCTTCATACCGCTTGGTAAACATTACCCTTTTATTTACACTGAATATTTGCAAATCTTATGCAAACATAGAAAAGAATTCATTACAAAGTAATGAAGTGATAATCTGTAAGCCATTGTATATTTAAGTTATTTGCTGAAATGATGAACAATAGCAGTTTCATTTAGCTAAATAGATTGGCATTTAAAAGCAATAAAAACATAATATAAGGTATCAGACTAATTACCCCTTCATTACCAGCTAATCTGTTTGAACAAATTTTATTCTTCAAGCCTTGGTTTCTATTCACTCATCAAGTTCTTTGTCCATTTTATTAAAAAGAAAGTGAGGATGACTATTTTATTATGATATCAATTCAAACAAGTACTTTCTTCTTAATCTAAGTACAGATAGAATGAGTTAAGCTATCGTAATTCTCAAATTAAGCTACATAAGTTTTCAAGAGTCTGGGGAACCGAGTTTTCCATGTGTAAAAAGAGGATTTAGTTAATGGAAAGGTTATCGAACAGCATGAACCAAAGTGACCAAGCATTTATTTCACTGATTGTATGGTAAAACATGGTTTGGTGACCATACATCGTTTAGTTTGCTCCTTAGGCTTACTTATTTAACCATGTTGCTCTTCATGGGGCATAGACAGATGATCAAGAATCCATAAAAGCTCTGAAATGGGCTTTATTTTCAATTCTTCTCAGTTGTTATTCACTTTTTGATGTCTGGCTCCAATTACCAGCGCAAAATGTTCTCTATCTTACTGTTCTTCTTAAGCCTTAAAGATTCCATGATAAGGTTTGCCCCGTGATTCGTTTTGGTGGTTTACGCAATGTGTACCCCAACCAATTCCAACGTCTTTTCCTAATTGCTTCTTTAGCTGCAAGCCGGTTTATTCTTTTCTATGATAGGTTATTGGTGATAGTATCCGGTCAAAAGATATAGAGTATGTTGAGTAGACAGACGTTTAAAATACCTGTACGCTTTTGATGATGGTTGTAGAACTTCCAAAATTATCAGGTAAACACAACAGAACTACCTAAACATCCATGTTGAAAATTTTAACTTTATTGTCGACTGACAGTTGTTTTGAGTTGTAAATGCTCATCAATTGTAGGAAGGATGCCCTGGTTCTGTAAATCTGTCACTTTACATCTCCATCCAATCGCCTTTGTTTGTCAGCATCACTGACCAGATATGTGAAGATTCCCACCCCTCATAGAGCCTTACCGTCAAATGTGGTTTAATTCATGCTAATGGTTTTGCATTCCAAAATCTCACTTTCTCACTTGTGAATGGTGAGACCTACTGTTTGAGAGGTTTCAGCTACACTGATTGTCTTCATCTATATTTGTTCGTGTGTATTGGATAAACAGGCTAAGTGATCTGTCAAGTGCAAATCAGTCAACTGAATATTTCGTTCAGTTTGGTAACAGTCCATCGAATAATTTTCCTGACATTAATAATAGTGTAATACATTTGTAGTTCTCCTTTCCTTAATATCTTGATCAGACATCTCCCTTTCCTGATTGTTGCTACATGTTCGTCATCTCAAGTCTTTATGAACAGAACATGGAGCATCATTACAGTTCCCTTTATATCCGACTTCAGTGATTCAGTTGGAATCCAGTCTGTCACTTTTCCCTCAACCCTCTCATTTTCTGTGATGCGCTTGTTGATTCCTTTGATTGTTGATGTGTTGGCATCTATGAGGAGATCTGTGTGTGTTGCCTCAATGTTTGATGGATTCAGTGTGTCCAGTGTACTGAAGAGCTCTCCACAGTGTATTCTCCACTTATTCTTCTGTTGTTGAATCTCAGTGATTGGACAGCTTTTGTTATCCTAGAATTGTTTTTCTGGTCTTCGGTATTTTACTGTTAGCTTCTCCGTTGTATCGTAAAGTGCTCTTGTGTTTTCTCCTCTCACAGCCTTTCCTGTCATAGTTCACAGGTTTTCTGAACATTTCCACTCGTCAGTTCCAAGGTTCTTCTCCATTCATTTATTTGCTCCTGTGTACACATTTTTTCAACTTTTGTTGGCTGTTGTCTTCTTGTTCATTCTTTCTCGATTGTTGCCACGGCTATTCACTGAAATATGATTTTCATGTTGGTGGGTTTTGTGACCTAGAACCTCCTAACATGATGAATTCATCCCTTTTTAATCCCATTTCAATTGCTCTTTATCCTGTTTCTTTGGTGTGTAATGGATGCTGTAAGGATTCGAATTAGTTGCTGTGAGCATTATTGAACTGACTGAGCTTGTTAGGGTCTCGAAGATAGTCTATGTGAAAGCTTTATAATATTGTGAATTTCGGCATTTATATTAAAATTAATTTTTCAACTTTCAATTATAATCATCCTCTAATGTTGAATGATAGATATTATCATGTATGAAAGAACTAGAACGGGATCAGTTTACAATTTATTAGAAACTTTCACTTTCTTTGTCTATTTTCCGTAAAGTCGACTCAATTAAAACATACAAACTGATAAAAACTAGGTAACAGCTAATCATTATCACTGTACAAACCAATTTAATAGAGTCTTTATTGAATTTTATAATACAGAATATCATACATTGCATAGCAACCTATTGTACTATTGTAAACTGTCAAGTCAAATAGTGTTTCTACTTAATGTAGTCAATTAGTTAAAGTGCAAACTGTAAAAATTGGCTTAGTTACAATTTTCTTTTAAAAAATGATAAACTAATTTAATTTAACCGAGATTACATTTTTCTCTTTACCAATTATGGATAATAAAATGTGATAACCATCTGACAAATTTCTATTACCTATAAAACATAAAATGTAGACAAGTATGAGTTATCGATTTTCCAGATTGATATTTCATCTTTTTTTTTTTAAAAAGAAAGTAATGTCTCCAACGTAGCAATAGAACTGAATAGACTGGTAAGATTTTTATTTATGTCTCAATGGTTCCTATTGCTTATAAATTCATCTAGACATGTTATCACCTAGAAATCTCGTGTTATGTAACATATTTTTTATAAGAAAGAACTAAATAGTTTGGGTTGTAATTTCTTGGAATAATCATATTTTCTCTGAATAGTGTCTCCATTATTATTACTACTCTGGGGTTTAGACAAATTGTCAACAGACCTAAAATTTTTAATCTCATCCAACTCAATATGGTGGATCAATTGATCTACTTGCAGTGGCTGATACCATATAAAGCCCACATTGGTTATTCTAGCCTCTGGACAGGTTAATTTATGCATTCTCCTTAAGCTAAATTTTGATCTTGTTAATTACTCGCTTGTCAACTTTGACTGTTTTAATGTTAGCATATTTGTGTGCTCATTTCTTATATTACTCATAACTGGTCTGTAACTTATTTTTGGTCTGACTATAAATAAGGATTAATGCTTGGTTAACTTGAGTCAGTTCACTCTCCATTTCCATTAGTTGTCATTTTGTTTTGCATCGCTACCCGGTCAACGATCGTATGAAATATACGTATTTTAAAAATCCATTCACGTATTTGACTTATTTAATTTTATTATTCACGAACGCGATTTAAGTAGATGATCATATACGAGGGTGGCCAGGATGTAAAATTCCATAACAATCAACATACGATCTACTTGGATTTATATAACAAGGCTATTAAATATTATTTTGATTCATGCTAAAATTCAACATCAAGTATTAGAAAACTGTTTAGTCCTAATTTCCAAATCCAGTTCCGCATTATCAACTGTTATGAAGTGAGTTTGATGAATACTTAGGTAACGTAGGTTAGACAAGGTGAGATCATTTTTTGAGTATATTATTGTATGCCATTTAAATCAAATATTAAACAGATTGTCTGATTACCTTCTCAGACCACATGTGAAGGGAAAATATATAGGAAATGTGGAAACGTTATGACCGGTTATACATAGTCACTTTTATTCAATAGTTGATCTGTGAATGTTAATTTAAGGTATACAAGTTGTGAATTAAGATATCGAATTTTGTTAAAGCTATTGCCTTTAAAGAATATTCTACAATAGTATTTGTCAAGTTAACTTATTCAAAGATTTGGGTGTTAAATGTTGTATCACATAACATGTTTGGTGAAAGAAATCTAGAATATTGTCATAAACCTGGAAACATAAATACTTTGATTCTCACACTTCACCATTAATTCTGTGACATCATGCCAATATACATTATTTTTAAACGTCAGGGACATTAACTGTAATCGTGAACTTTCAAAATTATGAAATATTATAACACTGTAATAATTTTATATTAAAGCTAGACAAGAATTTTTACATTCGGATTGAATGGCTACCTTTGAAAAAACACGACAGATAGATAACAAAACCCTCAAGATTCACATAGCTTTCAATCATCAAACTATAAAGTCATCATATTTCTGGTTTGATTTGTTCTCATACAAAAGAGAAGAAGCTACACATTGATGGAAGATCTGAAGAATGTATATGTACATAAAATGAATTCAAGTTGAGTTTTATGACATTATTGAAATATACAAACAGATTATAAGTAACATTTTTCAATAAGTTTGCAGATTTGCACAATCATGACTTGATGATATTACAGTAGAATTATAACGTGCCATATACATGTAAATTGGGCCCTCATTATTAATACGTATACCGGCAACTGGATCATAACATAAATAAGTCATATCAGCTGACCTTATATCCACATTAGATGTACACTTCCTGAGTTTATTCTCAAGGTGATTGTCATCATAATCATTCATATTCACGTTCAAATCGTCTTGACAAATATTTAAATCTTTTTTACGACAGTAAAGATTTTTTCCTGTATCCATTGTAAATGTTTTTAACATGCTGATACTATTATTACTGTCCAGCGGTCGATTTAAATTTTGACTGGGAAAAAGTGAATTTCTCCTAACGTTCCCAAATGTGGAATTCAGATGATAATTTGTAGAAAACATATCTTGTTTTGTATGTACATATTTGTCTAAATCACGTTCCTCATTAGATGTTGATGATGATAATGATGATAAAGACGTTAAAGTTAATGGTTTTTGTTCGAATAATTTATTATCTTTGTTATAAATCTGTCGTTTTTCATTATTCTTATTGTTATTATTACTATTATTATTATTATAAGGAATAGGGAATAGCTTACATACAGAATAATCACTATGTACATTATTTTTAGTTATATTTATCTCTGGAATAATAAATTCCGATGTATTTGAACATACATTATGCAATGAATAAAATTTTGAACGATATGATTGTAAATCATCAGAAAATGTTGAATCTTTAACTTGTTTAGGAATATTTGATGTACTTTTTGGTAATTCACCTTTGATTAGATATTTTTCATCATTGTTATGTACAGAATAAGTTTTTGAATAATTAACAGTTAAATTAGAACTACAATTATCCTTCTTTTCACTATGATGAACAGGTTCATGAATAACAATATCTTCTACAGGTTTAATGATACCCGAATGTCTATCTTCACTTCTATATACTTCATTTGATAAACTATTCAATCTTGAATCATGAATTCCTTGTTTTGAATAATGATTATTTGTTGAAGATCTTGATACAGATGTAATTTGTTTTAATGATATTGTTTCATGTAATATATTATATATATCAATGGATGCTTTATATGTTAAATTACATATTATACATACATCATTATAATTCATACATTGATATAATTCATATGAACGTTTATTTTTATTTTCATCTATAATACATAACATAAATAATTTAGGATAATTAGGAAATATAAAAAAATGTTTTATTTCTCTATAAATAATTTCTTTACGAAATGGTTTTATACCAATAAAATTTTTTTGTTTTATACGTATACGATCAATAAGAAAATATGTGATACATTTAGATTTTTTATAATTTTTTTTTATATATTTTTCTAATAAATAAATAGCATTATATTCTGTAAAAATTTCATTATTTTTTAAAAATTTTTGTTTAATTAATTTTAAATAACATTGAAAAAATAATAATTGACGTGTTTTATTATCGATTATTTTAGAAATTTCTTTATTGTTGCCATGGTGATTATTATTATTGTTATTATATTTGGAATATGTTTGTGGCATTTAGAATATAAGTATAGTAATTATAGTAATGATAATAATAATAATATATGTAAAAATTATATTTGAAATAATCTCAGCGATTGAATATTAAATAATTCCAACGTTTCGTCCAGCTAACTTGTCTGGACTTCTTCAGGGTAGTAATAATAATAATCCAGTATACATATATATATATTTATTTATTTATCCAGTATTATTACGATATTTATGTATATGTGCTCATTTGTTGTTTTTTTGTTGTTTTCTTTGTTTCGTTTTTCTTTTTGTTTTTTTTGAAAAATAAACTCACATTAGTTTTTATATTGTTCATTTAAATGGATCCAGGTTTTTTTTTTAGAAAAAAAGAGAGGAACATCTTAAGCATAGAACATCTATGTGTTTATATTTGTTTACACATCATCATTGTAATATTCTTCTTTCAATAATGATTATCATTATAAGTCTAAATGAATAATGTAATGTAAATGTATGTGTATGTGATTAATTATATGATTACATCAGGTGTAGAGGTGAATATAATAATTAGTGTAAAATGGTATGATACAATATACAAATTGATTGAATTCAATATCATATGACAATGGTAATTTTGTAAATGTGCTATTTGTTTAAAGTACATTTTTTTATAATGAAATAATTGATTATCAATTATTGCTATTAAAATGTGACTTTAGATGGAAGGTGAGATTTGTTTGGAAAGAAAAAAAACACACAAAGAGAGAGAGAGAGAGAAAAGGCTACAAATGAATCAAAATGTTAATCGTTTCAAAGAGATAACCTATTGGAAGTTGTATTCAGATATGGAAATACCTTCATTGATTAATTATTAACTTGAAAACTTTATTCATGTATTATGTTTGAAAAAATTCTGTTTACTTCGGATTACTATAAGAAAAATGAAATGTTCCCGATGAATATATGAGCTAGTATCTCAATAATTAGCATGGAATGAATAAATGTCTGTGCAAAATAGTCTGTATGAGTAGTAATTCTTTTCATTTGAAATTTGTATTCAAGTCATGGTGCCATATATAGACCAGTATTCTCAAGAAGGATTCCAAGATATTGTTATAAAGGTAGGCTTAGTTAGAGTAAACCAATTTATTGTACTATACAAAACCACACAGTATATTTGAAAAATATGAAAACAATCCATTCAATGCATCCAGTTGCACATCGTCCTTGAATTGTCTCTAACAAGCTCCATCGTCCTTTCCTTCCTTTTGCTATTTGGACTGCTTTTGTTTTTCTCTTTCTTCTCCTCATGTTCCTCTTCTGTCAATAAGAATTCCACTTCCAGTTATTGTTACCTACTACTTATACTTGTCAGTATATAGTAACATACACCACAATATTACTTATCGTATTTTTAAACGAAATTATCAGTTAGAGATCTGATAACAAAAACAATGTGAGAATTTTAACAAGTTAGTTTTCTCTGTACTCATGTGACTTAATAATCTGGTGATAATTAGAACTATTTGAATTATCATACGAACTAGAAATCCTGGAAATATCACAATCTAAGTAGACAGAAATAGGCTAGCACAAATGAACGTATTGTATTTGGAATTTTAAATCAGACAGACATCAAGTACAAAGGAATCATTAGTTCCTACAAACATCACAGAATATTAAAATAGTAAGCTTATGATGGATTCATATCTTATCTTAGCATACTGGCAGATAGTTATCTAGTTAGAAACAATATTATTATTCATTTCAGTTGGCAAGACACAAACAATCATTTTTATATGTAGATAAGTAAAAATCAAATGGTAGCTATGAATCCGATGTTTAATAGTCTCTGAAAAAGATGCCCGGAATTTTCTAAATACAACTACCAGAGTAAATTGTTTAAAATTTAAGTTTACTTTGAATATGTTATAAAGGTGGTTTACACCTTATGTTAGGATTTTTAAATCAACCATTCAATGTTATTTTAAACACTTAACAGTTTTTATTCTGAGCAATTAGTTTCTAGTTTTATTCTTCTACTTAAATGGTTTCGTTTAATAGGAGTAAGAATCGTGGAGGCATAAAAGATAATGAAATTAATAGTATTCTAGAATAACTTAATATCTTAGGATTCTAAACTAAAGTGTAATATGTTGATCAAACGTTTCATCAATATATTTAAATATACTTCACATTAATTAAGGTAGAAGTGTGAAATCCTACGCCTATTTAGGAGGATTCACTATTATAGATGAATTCCCGCAACATACTACATTGTTTTGATAGTCATAGAAACTTATGTAAGGCAAAGCTTCAATTAGAATTTTTTGTACAGTATCTGATTAGTACCATGTGTTTCATGCACTCAAGTACTAGTTTTACATTGAATCTAATGGCCATTTCAAAATTTGTCCCCATTTTTACATTCTACATACACTGACACAAAGTGAACATAAACTTTTCATTGAACTCATGAATTAACCATAATTGAAAACCCGGGACAACTGGACAGACATTTCGTTGTAGTATAAAACTCTTCTGCAGTGCATTCAAACAAGAGGCTGAAAGTCCTGAGTAAGCGTCTTGCTTGAGGGATCCGGGCTGCTCAATTCTGACGGGTCTTATATTAGGATGAAATGGCCGTCCAGTGCTTCCAGGTTTTAAATTGTGTTCTAACTTAGATTGGTTGATGATCACAATGAAATCTGATAATCTCGACAAATCTATACTGAAAATGATTTTTTCACTCTCAATATCTTGAAAATCAAAATAGTAATATAATCCTATTTCGAAATTCCATGCTGAATGAACGAACATTATAGCCTTGTCAATGGAATTAAGTTTATCGGTTGTTATTTTTCAGAGATCAAATAGAAACAGTTGAATGTGAGACATTGTGGGGGGGAATAAATCAACGTTTGGATTAAATTCTAAATCACCGAGAAACAAGACAATGGAATATTTCGTTTATTCATAACAGCTAATCGTTATCATTTGCTCTTCGATTCAATTTTACTTCATATATATTAATAACACTAGTAGATGTGTATATTCTATTATTTGAATTCACTCGATATTGTTTTGTTCGAATCTTCTCATTGATTTTCAGGACTACAATTGATCAGTCTCTTATTGGCATATGTGCATAGTGTGCGTATTGCCTCGATATAGCCTTACACGCGTCCTGTATTCCACTGCTAGCCACTAACCATCTTTGCTTATTCTATTATTCATTTATTTATTGAAATTTGATTGTTTCATCATTTTATTTAGATAAATTAGCAAAATATACACTGACAATTATTTAGGTATTTGTCAATCAGTAAATGTTTAGGCCGAATACGTAATCACTACTTTTACTTAGTTTTATTGCAATCAAAATGATTAATATGACCCTAGTCTTACCTGGGTTTTTATCATAAATAGTAAACACATACATACAGGGTGCTACAATTTAAACACAGTTCACACTCAATAACTCAACATTTAAACTAACTGCACAAATATATATATTACAAGTAAATTGACGGTTTTTAGGTCAAAATTATGATCTCACTACCACTTTTTTAAACTGTTTCTCAGTAGAAGCTGGCTGAATAAATGTTAGAATTATTCCATTGGCTGAGACTTTCACAAATCTATAATGCGTTATGGTTAATTTAACCAATTTCAAACTTTGCAAATGTCAAGAACAAAGATTTGAGCAGAATGATATGAATACAGTTTACTTCGTTTCATTCTCGAAATTTGTAATGTTTAAAAATTAATTTTAATACTTGAGATCATGAATCAATTGAAGCTAGACCACGATGGAAAACCTAGGAGCATTGGACGGCCGTTCCGTCCTATTGTGGAACTCCTCAGCAGTACACATCCACGATTCCACCCCGCAAGGTTCGAACCCAGGGCCTATCAGTTTCGCGCGCGAGAGAAATTATTATTGCTAAACGGCTTCAAACTACTTACATGAAAGCGTTTTGTTAGAAGTTGCTATTATCATACATCAGTATATTACAAAAATAGTGAAAAACCTCTAACAAACTAAATATAATATTGTAAATTTACATCTTTTGTGAATGTTTTACAATATTGATAATAACAAAACTCTAAAGAGCTAGAAACACGTGGCTGCACAATGACGAAACGCTGGTAATAAGTAAGAATAAAACAAGTAAAGCTCAGTTACTTAAAATAAGATTACTAGTTTAGAATAAATGCAATAATGACGTAATTAATTGAAAGAAAGAGTTAAACAAAGTTTTATCAGACGTTGTAAAAATGTTCTTCATCAAATGAGTGAGAGATTAACAACCATCCCCATTTGAAGACATAATTCAGGCTTCTGATGCCTAATAGAAAGGTCTTCAGCAAACTTGGGAGACTCGAGATCGGTTGTTTATTTTTCATCTTTAAAGATTCAAGGTATTGACCGAAGTCTTATGTCCAAGAGATATCTGCTGATTACGCTATTTAAAGTATTTCTCTCCCATGTTCTAAGGCTCTATGGAACTTGTTCAAAAATCTAAGGTATATCCTCTTTTCTGTATGTTCATTGTAGCTAACTTGACAGGTAAATGTTAGTTCATAGACACAGTTAATGGTGACATCAAAGATGTACTTGTCGACCTTTGATTGAGTTACAGAACATATTTCATACAGGATAAATAGTTTGATTGCAAGATAAGTTCTGGCTAATGCAATGTTAAGCTTCCCGATTATTTTGCTTGAAACGTTATAAACTTTGAAGTTAAGGTGGATAGATATTGATGTTCCGTTGACTCTTGCCACATCCGTCCTAATATCTTCGGCTTCTTTTTACATTTATAAATGAATGTCTGTGGGTAACAGCCATCTATTGAGCATTTATAAACGTTTATCATTTTTTTTTTCAGTTTGCCAGTGGTACATATTGTTTCTGATATGCGCACAGTATAATCATCATGAAAAAAATAAGATACAATGATCATTGAATTGAATAATCAGTGTGATAAATTTCAAAATACGATGACTGCTTTTTGTATGATTCACGAAAATGTGTAGCATAAACACAATTTTATTAACTAATAACTTAGTTTGCAGGATGAATGCAAACTCATTAGTATAATTCTATCAGCAGTATGAACCAGCAACAGTCTACCATGAGAGAGAACAAACTATCTTGCAGCTGAGGAGGAAATTGGGAAAATACGTTGAAAGTAAATAGGATACTCATTGAGGAAATCATCAAACTGCATAACGAGGCAAGCGCTTACTTGCAATCCAGAAGGAAAACGAAAAGAAGAGGATCAAAGAACACACTGTTTCGAGAATTGGGAGCAGACATGAATAGGATGAATAGCAACTGGAAAGGATTACCCAGGACAGAGTTGGATAGAGAATACTGGTGAGTGACTTCTGCTCCTCCATGAGAGGTAACAGGAGTATGTAAGTAAGTATGAACTGGACATTATGACTCAGTTAATTATTTTGTTACTGATGGGTAAACATTATTATTTCGAAGGATCAAGAATGTGATACATTTCATCTCACTGTCTTCAAAAGGGACGATTACAACGGACGTAATACTGATGTCTGTTACGTGTAATTTAATATTAATATGGAAAATAAGGGCTACTGAGATTAAAGATTTATATTTTGGGATACATTTCTAGAGTTTTACTATGAAACGTAACGTAAACATTGCATAAACTTGATGTCAAAATATCCTCAGTTCCAATCAGATCATTTATACAGCATGATTTAAAAATATATTATCCCACAGCTTCTGAATATCTAAGATCTCATCGAGATAGTTATTTTTTTCTAACTTTGATAGATTTCTCCGTGAGTTTACAGTTAACATTTGATCTGTATGTAATGTATTAAATAAATGAAATTTCTCAAAATGAATATATCCACCTGACAGTGTTGGATAACTTTAGTTTTTGCAGAATGATGTTGAATATTCATGTGGATTGTTGTTTGGATAGAAATATATTGAACAGTTTCAATGCAGATCTATTCTCATTGATAGATGGAACTGGTACTTTCGAGATTACTTTTCATCTTATTTTGAAACAGCTTAATTTTAAAATTATACCAAACTTATTTACTCTTATTTCTTGATCCTATAGCGTTTTTGTATTTTAAAACTTCATGATATGTTTCTGACCTCGTTATGTAAGACTCGTTCAAAAAGATTGTACTCTTTAAAACTTCACTGATCAAAGATGATCGAGCTATGAGTTTGCTTCAAATAATAGTTTGTACCTTTATTTAGATAAAATTACTATAAAATAGTACATTTCTGGTTAGCGTTTTTCCACAAGAAGACAGCAATTAACAACAGTCGAACACTAAAGTCAAAGCACAAGCAGACTACGCAGATGCAAACAAGCAAGTGAAGAAGAGCATTAAGTCAGACGAGCAGAAATACATGGGAGAACTAGCAACGAAGGAGCAAAAAGCTGCAGGACAGGGGAATGTGAAACAACTATATGATACAACAAAGAAACTAGTAGGTAGATATAGTAAACCGGAGAGACCAGTCATAAACAAAGAAGGAAATACAGTCACTGAGATTCAAGAACAGAGGAGAAGATGGGTATAATACTTTGACGAACTTTTGAATAGATCGGCCCCCATTGAATCCACCGGACATCGAAGCAGCACTCACAAAACCTTCCTTTAGATGTCACTCCACCAACAATCGAAGAAATCAAGATGGCCATCAGACGAATCAAGAATAGGAAAGCATCAGGACTTGACAATGTACCAGCTGATGCACTTAATTCAGACAAACGAAGTTGGAAGAGGATCGGACATACATTAAGGAACTCACCAAACTGCACCACCAGGCAAGTCCTAACTTGGAATGGTGAAGAGAAGCGGAAAAGAGGAAGGTCAAAAAGCACATTACGCCGGTAATTAGAAGCAGATATGAAAAGGATGAATGTTAACTAGGAAGAAGTGGAAAGGATTGCCTAGGACAGGGTTGGATGAAGAATACTGATGTGCGGCCTATGCTTGTTTACGAGTGGAAACAGGCCTAAGTAAGTATGTGCATTTCAGTTTATCCTGTACAGTCTTGATTATCCTCGGATAAAAGAATCGTAAATTACTTCCTTCCTTTCAATATACTTTCTTTTCTACCATTTTCACATGATTATTGATTGTTAATACAAACACAATTGAATTCATCAGGAACAATTGTTAAGAAAATGTAAAACAGTGATGGATGACCAGATGATGTCATATTTGTGAAATAACTGTTCAGATTTGACATCAAAGTAAAGATGTTTTTTGTGACTACAAATATTGAGTTAATAATGGAAATAAATCTAACCTATTGTGACAGTCAGTAAAGAAGTCCGTTAGTCTCTAAACAACAGATATTCCAGTTTGGATTACAATTAACATTTTATTTCATAGCTTCTAAACTTTTGTTGTCGGATATTAGTTACTTTTAATTCATAAGTAGTTCAATAAATAATAGTAAATTTATGAAGAATCTGTTGTTCGTTGAGAAATTACGGTCGATTAAATGTGAAACTAATGTGCCACATAATAAAATTTAAATGACAGGAATCTACATTATGTCTTGATCATTTAGATTAAAGATATAAGGGCAAAAAATACTGTCGCATAAGTCAAACAGTTTATTACTACTCCTCACTGGTGTTTCATAGACAGATACCAAAACTTTTAAATAGATGCAAAAGTTACATTATATATAGGATATTATGTTCATACTAATGAAAATGTCCATAGCAGTTTACCAATTAGAAGCACATCAAATACCAATTTTAGGGTATACAGACAAAGGAACAAAGAACAATCACTTCAAATTATTCTGATGAGAATTGGGGATTGAAACAATCATAAATCTAGTGGTCAGTTTTCAGGCGAATACATTTTTAAATACAAAATATAGTCTTATGACTTCAATTAAAACAAGAACAGAGACATTTTCCACAGTAAAATTATACAAGCTGGAAAACCACTGGAATAATCTCCACAATCCATCATGATTTGTACTCCCTAATTCCTAGTTTTCAGATGTGTTTCTCGAGGTTTTATTCGAAACTCGTATTTTAATGGCTAACAGTAGTGTAGATAAAGGCGATATTCCTCAATAACATTGGATATGACGAATTGTATGGAGTTAAAATTTTGAACTGTAGGACTTTAAATCAATAACCGAATTATATTACTATTTGGATGTGCTTTTTCTATTTCATAAAAGATTTTTGGAATAAATTTTAAAAGAGTTTACAAATGAGACTAACTGCCCCGAGTTTTCTAGCACTCAGTCATTTTCAAACCGGTGTTAGGGAGCGAGGAAAATGATTGTATCTACTATAACTGCTGTCAACCAGGTGTGGAAATATGGGCTTGTGTATTGTTCTCTTCTGGCCCTTTACACGTTGACCCGGAAGATGTCCACTCATTCATTGTTTAAATGGATTTAGTATGCACAATATAGCTGGCTCTATAGGAGCAGCTAAATTTGTAGATGCACATGAAAGAGGCAAATTAAAGTGGTTTATCCTTTGTTTTATTAAACATCAGTGATAGACTTGGGAATACCAAAGTAAGATCTACTGTGTAAAATGTTTTTTGAACTGACTCCACCAGGCTATGTTATTTTCTATTTTATGGTGTGATGTGGTCTGTCTATCTGGTATATAAACCGAGTATGCTTGAAATAAATGATTCTCATAGATTCGTATAGCAGAAGCTGTGTGTGTTTCTTCAAAAACCTGTTACAGTAAATGATTCCATTCATATTGTCATTAATAAGTTACAAATCCTCCTTTATGGTATAATATAAGTAGACCATTTTTCTGCTTTAAGACATTTAACGAAGTTTCTTCTGCGGTAGGTGTGTGTAAAACTGCAGAAATGTGTGCACTAGCACACAGGAGCTTTCCAAGCATGGTTCTCCTTAATAGCCATATGAAAGTGATTGCCAAGTGTAAGCTATTAATTGGTCAAAGAGTTCTTCCTAATTCATTCTATGTTGTATGATGAAGAAGGTATTATTGATGTAACGACAGTATGGACTGAATTTATAAATAACTACATAGAGGGGTCAATTTTCCAATCTTGCTACAAAAAAAATTAGCTAAAATTGAGCCTAAAAGTGAGCCGGTAGCTATAAAAATAATCTTATATTGAGACAAAAGTCTAAATATACAACTAGATTGCGATTGTAAAGTTTGATACTAGTTGTTTGAAGACATTTCTCAAGATCCCCTAGAATGAAATCTTGTCCCTATAAGCACTTATTTAATCTTAATGATGCGGCTCAGTTTCACAGCTAGAGACATTTAGTAGTGGGACACTTACGTCTCAACTAACTGACTGTACCATTTAGCTACTTTACCTAAACACCTTGAGACTAAAGTCAATATCAGTAGCTTGCTTTATGGAATTTTACTATCACAAAGACATTGGTTATTAAATAATCAGAGAATAGTTGATTGTACAGACTTCAACAACACTAATTGACTTTTTATATTACCGTGCTACGTAATTGATCGAATGTTTTCAAAGACAAATGTGATGTCAGCTTAAAACGACTCTATTTATTGCTTAATGAAATCTTCATTTCGGCATACTTCGTCTCATGCTGACATAAACATATATGTATATATATATGCATATATATATATATATATAGAATTAGATAGATAGATATAGATATATATAGATATAGATAGATAGATAGTGCCTATCATATTGATAGACAATATATGCTATTTCATCTAATTAATTATTTCAATGATACATCGCTCAGATTCATTTTGAACCAATTATTAATTGAATTGCTTATGTTTTAATTAACAAAAGTTAGACAAATATAAATTCATTAGCATAGCTACAAGTACCTCTCCGCCAACTATATTCTCCGCAGTACGTTTTGATGCACAAACAATACAGAAATGACAATTACATTTGAAAATTTTACAATAAAATAGTACATCAATTAGTTTATCAAAAAAAATCAATTGAACAAAATTTCTTCTCAATTGGTTTCTAATCATGGCTCTACATTAAGATATATATATTTGAAGTATCGAACGAATTGGGAAACAGAGCCAAAATAGGAAACGTTTACGCACACGCAAAACCATATAATTACAAATACGGTTACGTAATCACGTACAACATTATCTAGTTCAGCTTACTATTTCAATTAAGAGTGTAGTAATGATAAAAAGATATTTAAGATGAAACTTTTAAAAGATCTGATCAAGTTAGTCATTTCAAAGTGAAACCTATTGTTAATCTTTTCAACAGTAGAAGCTCTTTCAAAATTAGGTTGCAAATAAACATGGATTATTCCTGAGAATTGT